>NW_028270169.1:78990751-79293881 GCF_037043375.1 Chiloscyllium plagiosum | reverse complement strand
ATCTTGGTCCATGTGACAACAAAAGCAGAAACCTGGAACTGTTTATCTTGCTTCTGAAAAACAGGCTAATAAATTTTGAAGAGCTTAGATATTTCTTCCTGGTGTTCATGAAATGATCAAGAGCAGATTACGGTTCCCTGAGTATGGTCTGACTTCTGGGTTATGGACTGTGATATTCTGCTCACATAATCTGAACACATACAAAGAAATGGCTCAGTGACAAGATCTGTTGAATCGGAATCAATGAAGAACAAAAGCTGATGGAATGAAAAGAGCCATCAGAGCGAGAATGTAGCAAGTTTATTTTCCAGACCCGAGGAGAGTGCACAGTGCTGTTTCCAGGAGTCAATATCTGTATAAGTTGACCGAATCAGTGTTGGTTGTTATTGTACTGCATCTGTTGTACAATAGTGCAAAAGCACGGAACTTTTGTGGAGAGGGGACAACTTCAAAATCCTCAACGAGGCAATACACACAAATGAGGTAAACAACAAAATAACCACACAAATTAGTGTTACGTCATGGGGTAGACGTCCTTGCTCAAATTTCGCTCAAAATCGCTCTCTGTCTAATTCCTAAGACTGAGATTCGAACAGTGAAAGGTATGTCAATTCAAACTGCTCTGATCTCACAACTTCAGCAGTTCATATGCCACCTTGTGTATGTCTGACAATAGTAATTGATCCCTCACTGTGTTACTTCAGCACACGTAGAGAAAAAAATAACTGGAAGGACAACAGTCATGTATGTGAGTGTGATTTTATCCGATTCTGTTGCAGCCAATTGATTCAGCTGTACTTGAAATTGCTTCCACCTTTTCTGTGTCGGTAATAAGATTGCATAGCTTAGAGGTGAGTTTTCATTCATTGAATTGGACTCGACATCCTATCTCAGATTGAAATTTAGTGGGATATAAACACATGATGAATGACAGGAGCAGCATTTATTGGAATATAAAGATATTAGGAATGACACGGCCAAAGATTCACTTGATACCATGTCGTTGGAAACGATGGAAATGAGTTTACTGAGTGATAAAGCCACTAGAAAAGAATAGAGGGTTTTAATGGGATGTGGCATAGATAAAGAATAATGCTGGAGCAATCAGGAAGGATTTAGTTGTGTCCGAAGAGAGGTCACCCAGCTGATGTGAAGTTGTTAAGCGTAAATTCGAGGGAAATTCCCTCATGTAGGTGAGTTTAAACTAGAGGCGAGAGCTTCAAACCCAGCGGGGCACGATAAAGATGTTTGTAGTAGGAATTCTTTATTCTGAGAGCTATTGAATTCGGAGATGAGTTTTCATAAATAATAGCATTTTAGCAGGTGATTCCAGAATATTTGAAAAGCGTGTGCTGGCACAGAAGGAGTGAATTAAACAGCGACAGGGATTCTGGGCTGCCTAGACGGGGATGCAAAAGGGAAATACTCTCGAATTGGTTAACATTCTGTGGAACGAAATTGCAAAGCACATGCAACTGAAAATATTGAATATAAGAAGAGCTGGTGGAGTTGGAAGGTGCAGCAGCTCATTCTACATGAAATATAATATAATGTAAATGCACTGAGCTGTTTGGTTTAGCTCTACATTGAATGGAAGTCTGTTAGCTCAGTCCACTGACTAACTGGTTTATGACAAAAATGAGATCAGCAGCGTGGGATTAATTGTCTCACTATCTCATGTTTCCACAAGGATCATCATCTCCCCAGTAACCTGATCTGTAATATTGTGGTGCCTCCAGTGAGCAAGATTTGGCCTGTCGATGTAAAACATCATTATCATTGCCATCTGTTGTCTTGAACATTTGGTCATAATCAACCGAAAGGGGAGTGAGTCCATTTAATATTCTTTTATCTCCGCTTGAAAAATCCTGCGTCAAGACTCAACCTGATTCTAGTTTGACCCCCTGTTCCTCCCAACAGCAAAACTACTTGTCCAGATCCTTCGTCAGATTTACTGACAACAGTCAAACTACACAAAGAGATAAATCTAATAATTTCGATTGGTTTAATGAACTGTGCAGCTCTCAGGAAATGGAATGATATGAAACGAGTCAAACAGACATTCCCAGGATGTAATCCAGTGCTGGGTCAGCGATTTGAGGAAGGTCATCAAGCTGAAACTCAACCTCCATTTCTTTATCCATAGATGGATATTCAATTGGGGAATACATCCAGATTTCTATTTAATAATTGGCATGTTTCTGAAAGACAAAACTTTTCCGCACGTCAGAAACTGGAGTTTTCAAATAAATGCTACTTTACTCACCATTGTTTTCAACAGCGTTTCTGTCTAATACTTCAATAATCCCTGGTCAATGTCAGTAACAACACCTTTAGATAATCATTGAGCTTACAACCTTGGCATTTTATGCACCTTTCTGGACTAGGTGCTGACCAATTGCGCGACTGGAGCCGCAGACAGCGAACCTGTCACGTGACCTACATATACCATGGGAACTTTAACTCAACTCCTCTATTGCTGTTGTGATGATGAGATTCCCTACACTGTGGAAACAGGCCCTTCGGACCAACAGGTCCACACCAACCTTCCGAGGAGTGACCCAACCAGAACCATTTCCCCTCTGACAAATACACTATGGGCAATTTAGAATGGCCATACCTGACCTGCACAATCTTTGGACTGTGGGAGGAAAATGAAACACCCGGAGGAAACCCACGCAGTCATGGTGAGAATGTGCAAACTCTACACAGACAGTCCACCGAGGCTGGACTAGAACTTGGGACTCTGTTGAGGCAGCAGTGCTAACCACTGAAACATAACACTTTGGGATTTTTTGGTGGTGATGTGCTGCCGCAATAATACCTCAGTCAGTCACCCTGCCTCATTTCCCTGAAACGTCTGGTTATGTAATTAAAGCGAATGCAGACAAGGTGAAACTGACATGAACCTATGATTATTGAAGCATCGGGTTCACGAAAATGATACAAAAGGGAGACAAAAATGTGAAAAATAGACTACATTGAAAAATGGGTTTCCGTTGGTTCCTGCGTTGTTTACAGACAATGTTAGATTGCCGCTGTCGCAGAGCTTTCCCTTCAATCAGCTTCAGTCAGCACATAATTCGAATCAATGAAACCTCACCAACTTCCTTCTGAAAGTTCAGACAGGTAACATGAAACTTATTGCATTCATCAATAATCTTCACCATTCCTACATTCAAGAAAACGATGCACAGTTTCCATGAACATTGAAGATATAAGAACGGTATGCAATAATAAATTCAATCACAGTTGAAATTGGAAAGTAGGAAGAATGCACAGAAAGCTTCAGCATGTCAGAATTCATGTGACCAGAACTGCAGACCAGAAGAGTGGAAATCTGCCCCTGAATCCCAATATCCACACGTTTGCTTGCTCCATGTACCCAGTTGGAAACCTGTGTGAAGATAGCTTGCAGTCTGACAGAGCGCCTGAGAGAATCCTTCACTATCTGATCTAAAGTTGCTATTGGAGCTGTCTATTCTGGCTGTGAGAGCAGTGGTATAAAGGGTAGGACTTTGATATTCCGTAGTGTCGATTCACATTGCCCTCATCAAATTATTGTTGAAAGCCCTCTGTAAGAAACAGCACAGAAACAGTGGAACAGAAGGAGGCTATTCCAAACACCTGTCCTTCCCGCCGTTTGATATCATCATGGCTGACCAAACACGTCAATGTCTTTCACCAGCTCATCTTCAACAATTTGTCACACAATGGGATAAATACATTTCTGCAATCAAAAACTTCTGTGCAACTTTCGGAATGAAATGTGTTTACAGACAATGGGTTTCTGAACGAAATTTGCAGGTTTTGCGGGTGAGCATCTGATTCTGGTCTGATCATGATTCAAACGTTATGATTCCGTAAAAACTTACAACCAAAAAGGTAAGGAATAGCCTCTGGTCAGTAGCAGTGACAAGAACTCCAGACGACAGGGAGTGGCGATGAATTAGCACAACAATCAATGATTCAGTTGAAAATTGAAGTCAACACCAATTCTGGTGCGGTTCAAACTCACAAACATTGAACAGCAAAGTTCCTAAAGTTGCAGAAATCTAACACGCTTTTATTTGCACCACAGAGCTGCAGTCGCCACAATTTTACTGCACCCAAAGTTGCGGTTGTCGTGGAGAAAATGTCAACAATCACCAGGAGATGCGGAGAGTTTTTCAAGGAGTAGATCTTTTATTTGCAACCAATAACCGTTACATTTAGAAAGCAAATTCTTGAATGCCGCCCAATGTCAGAGTCCATGGCATAGAGTCATTGAGATGTACAGCATGGAAACATACCCTTCTGTCGATCCAATCTAGTCGCACCTGCCAGCACCCGGCCCATATCCCTCCATACCCTTCCTATTCATATACCCATCCAAATGCCTCTTAGATGATGCACTTGTACCAGCCTCCACCACATGCTCTGGCAGCTCATTCCATACACGTACCACTCTCTGCGTGAAAAAGTTATCCCTTTGGTCTCTTTTATATCTTTCCGCTCTCACCCTAAACCTACGACTTCTAGTTCTAGACTTCCCGACCCCATGGAAAAGACTTTGTCGATTTATATTATCCATGCTCCTCATAATTTTGTAAAACTGTATAAGGTCACCCCTCAGCCTTCGACGCTTCAGGGAAAACAGCCCCAGCCTGTTCAACCTCTCCGTGTAGCTCAAATCCTCCAACCCTGGCAACATTCTTGTAATTTTTTTTCTGAACCCTTTCAAGTTTCATAACATCTTTCCGATAGGAAGGCCACCAGAATTGCATGCAATATTCCAACAGTGGCGTAACCACTTTCCTGTACAGCCACAACATGATCTCCCAACTACTGTACTCAATACTCTGACCAATAAAGGAAAGCATACCAAACGTCTTCTTCACTCTCTTATCTACCCGCGACTCCACTTTCAAGGAGCTATGAAAATTCAATCCAAGGTCTCTTTGCTCAGCAACACTCCCCAGGACTTTTCCATTACGTGTATAAGACCTGCTATGATTTGCTTTCTCAAAATGCAGCACCTGGCATTTATCTGAATTAAACTCCATCACTTCATACTTTTTCTTTAATCATGTTTTGTTAGCTTATCAGAATGTCCAACTGTTTTAGTCAGAATTACCTCACTCCAGCTAAACAATAAACCAATAGTGTTGGTTCCCATTGTCGTTCTACTTCTGCCACTATGAGTTTTCCTAATTCTACTTAATATTATTCGACTGTCATTATTAGGTATTATACTGCCACCTGTGCTACAATGATCTTCCATCCCAGACTAATGTCTCATGATTAGATATTTAGCTACCCCACCTCTCACAATGTTTTCCTGTCCCAAGCTGACTCTCCAACCACTGATTAGATATTTAATGTAGTATCCTACTACAAACGTGTGAAGCAGGCTGATTCAACTAGCAATTTATTATTCAAAGTCATGTCCTATGTATTTATAGTCACGACTTGTCCCAAACTGTCATGATGATAGTTAGTAGGCTACCCTGACGTTACTAATTATTATTATCTCAGCCTGCCATAGTAACCTTTCAGACTCAGTCTGACTCTGCTAATTAGGATAGGAGCATTCCACTATTCTTATCCCATCTTGCCACAGCGGCCCCATCCTGCCCCAGTGACGTTTTGACGAGTGTAGCATCCCACACACCCCTTGTAACAGATCGCCAGTAGTTGCCATGCCTTTACCCTTCCCATGCTTTCATGCTCTGTATTTTCTGTACAGGGTTCGGATATTTTATCAGACATTTTCTTTATCTTCACTCACTTTTCAGTAGCTGGTCCTTATCCATGTGTGCTCTAACTTCTCAAATATTCAGCTAAATAGTCCTGAAATATTTTGATGACTCATAGCTTTACCACACGTTCAAACAGTGACTTACAAACAAACAGCACTCTCAGAGTGAAAGCGTTCTTCCTATATCTCGCCTGAACATACTCTCCCTTGTGTTTAACGGAGATCCCTGGTTGTTAACTCTTCCCAGAAGAAGTTTATTGCTATCACACATACCGATCCCCTTAATGTGCACCTTAATCACTTCCTCACTCAGCCTTCTCCACTCTGAGTTAAAGAGCCTGAGATGAGCTCTTCTATCTTCGCCATGGCGATACTGTCATGCTGGAAAAGTACAGCAGATCAGGCAGCATCTGAAGAGCGGGAGAATCGACGTTTCTGGCATAAGTCTTTCATCAGGAATGAGTCTTGTGGGTGGGAACTGAGAGATAAATGGGAGGTGTTTGGGGTTGGGTGCAAGGTAGCTGGGAAATCGAATGGTGGATGGAGCGGAGTGAATGTGATAAGTCAGAGGCGGAGAGGTGAATGGGTCCGAAGGGTGGTGCTGAGTTGAAAGATATGAGGGGAGGGGAAATGAAGAAGCCGTTGAAATCCACGTTTATCCCGTGTGGTTGCAGGGTCCAAAGGCAGAATATGAGGCGTTCATCTTCCATTCGTCAGGTGGGAACTGTTTGGTGGTGGCTTATGCCCGAAACGTCGATTGTCCTGCTCTGCAATTCACATGACAGGAGCGATGTGAAAACCAACGACTAAAAAAAGGGCAAAACGTATAGATTTAGAGTTAATGCAATTGGAAACAGTGTAGACAGAATCCATTTGGCCAGATGAGTCTGCACTGTGCCTCGGAAGAGATTCACACTCCCCCACACTATCTTTCTAAACCCGCATTTATGATCCACCCTCAAAAATAGAAATTACTCCAAAAGCTCAGCGAGCCAGGCCGCATCAGTGGAGAGAAGTTAGAGTTAACATTGCGATTTAAAAACGGTTCCGAGGAAGAGTCTGTTGACCCGAAATGGTCATTCTGTTTTCCCCCGAGCTGCAATTCTGACTTTTGTCTCTTATTTACAACACTTACAGTCCATTCAGACTTTGTTTGCCATTTACCTAAATTGCACACCGTTGCACTGTGGGAAGGAATCGGAGCAGCCTGAGGAATCTCACACGGAAGAGAGAGAACAGGAGTGTGCAAATTCCACACAGGCAGTCACACAAGTCTGAAATAGAAGGCGGGTTTCTGGTGCTGAAAGGCGCAGTTCTACCCACTGAGCCCTCCCAATATGCCAGCGCCCATCCTGGAAGCGAATTGAATCCGATCTCGTGCAATGACAGGCGGTGGTTCTACCCAGGAATTGTATGCAAAAAGAAGCCTATTTGTGAATACTGGAAATTAACATTTGCTTAACTACCCGAACTCTTTTTTAAAATTACTTGGCCTATAGCCTTGTATGACTTGGCATCACAAATTCACATCTGAATGCTTCTGAAAGTTGTGAGGATTTATGCCTCTCCAAACTTTGCATGCACTGATTCCAAATTTAAAACAACCGCTGTTTCAAACATTTGTCTGCACATTCACTCAAAACTTTCCTCTTCTATTCTTAAATCTATGCCACCCTACCCCTCCCCGTGATCGAACTCACCATCAAAGCGAAATGGTTATTTCAGTATACGCCATCCATATTCCTTATTGTTGTGTACACCTCAATCATGTTCCCTCTCAATTTTTTCTGCTCTAAGAAAAACGCCTCCAGTTTATCCAATTTCTCTTCATAACTGAAACTCTTCTACCCAGACAAGATCCTGGTAAATCTCTCCTGCATCATTTCCAGTGCTAACATATCCGTGTTATTAGGCGAATTGCAGAAATGCACACATTAGACAAGGTAGAGCGAAATGAACCAGGGAAATAAATGATGTAGAAGTCCACAGATAAAGGTATTTTCGAATAAATGTTCTTTTCCTCCGTGCTGCCATGTGTCCTTTTCCTGAGCCTGATAGCCCAATAATCTCTGGTCCATGTTGTAAAAGCTGCTACATGAGAATTGATCTCACAACCACGGTATCGAAATGGATTGACTGGTTTGAAGGTGGGCACTTGGTTCTTCTATGACGGCACAGGTGCACATGAAATGCCAAAGCTGAGATGCTCCTGGTTAAAGGCGGGGAGGAAGGCGGGGAGGAATAATATTCGATTATTAAGATACAGCAGCAGCATTAACCCGCACTGCAGATTGGCTCAGTGGAAGCGTGTTGGAGCCTGAAGTGGGAGGTCGATTAATTGAAAGAAATCTCTGAATTTTCCTTTTGTTACTTTGACAGTAAGAGCTGTTTTTGATCACATCGTTCCACATCAGCCTCTAGCTCCCCGTAAACACTCCAATCCAGCGTACATCACATTCATTCCAACACAGCCACATGTCATATTCTCATTCCCGCTGTGATAATTAGAATCGACAATGTCATTCTCTGAGATGCAGCAATGTAGCATGAAGTTGGTAGTGTAGTGAACAAAGAAGAACAAAGAACACAAAAACTTTACAGCCCAGGAACAGGCCCTTTGGACGTCGAAGCCTGAACTGATCAAATCCACTGTCGAAAACTATCACCCAATTCCTAAGCATCTGCATCCATCTGCACCCCACCTACTCATGCAGCTGTCCAGGCACACCTGAAATGAATCTACCGTGCTTGCCTCAACTACCTCTGCTGGCAACACTTTCCAGGCACCTACCATCCTCTGTGAAAAATACTTCAAATTTCTATCTCTCTTAAACCTTTCACCTCTCAACTTGAACGCGTGACCTCTCATTACTTAATCCCTCACCTTGGGACAAAGCTTATCTCTATCCATCCTGCCTATACCCTTCATGAAATTGTAGACGTCAATCAGGTCCCCCCTCAATCCCTCCTCAGAGCAAGCATCTTGCATATCAGGCAACATCCTCATAAATCTTCACTGCACACTCTCCTGAACAGCCGCATCTTATTGGTAATTTACCAGAACGATGCACAGCATTCTAAATGTGGTTGAACCAATATCTTGTACAAATTTAGCGTGCGCTACTAGCTCTTATACTCAATGCCCCGTCCAGTAAAAGCAAGCTTGCCATATGCCTTTTTGTCCACTCGATCCACCTGTGCAGCACCTTCAGGGTACAAAGGACCTGAATTCCCAGATCCATCTGCTCATCAACTTTACCCAAGGCTCTTCCGTTTACTTGGCTCTCGAATTAGACTTCCCAAGATGCATCACCACACATTTGCCTGGATCCAACGCCACGTGCCACTTCTCCGCTCAACTCTCCTGTTTATCTATTTTCTCTTTCATTCTTTGACCGTCCCCTATGCTTTCTGCTACTCCACCAATCTTCGTGTCATCTGCAAATAAAATGGCGATATTTGGGCCAGCAACCCTTGGATAATGGAGCTTGGCAGCTGCTGCTAATTAGATTTGATGAATTCCAAGTTTGTGAGAAGATTTGTAGCTCGGGTGCTCGTTGTTGGGTTCTGTTCGCCAAGCTGGGAACTTGTGTTGCAGACGTTTTGTCCCCTGTCTCGGTGACATTCTCAGTGTTTGGGAGCCTCCTGTGAAGCGCTTCTGTGATGTTTCCTCCAGCATTTACAGTGGTTTGTATCTGCCGCTTCCGGTTGTCAGTTCCAGCTGTCCGCTGCAGTGGCCGGTATATTGGGTCCAGGTCGATGTGCTTATTGATTGAATCTGTGGATGAGTGCCATGCCTTTAGGAATTCCCTGGCTCTTCTCTGTTTGGCTTGTCCTATAATAGTAGTGTTGTCCCAGTCGAACGCATGTTGCTTGTCATCTGCGTGTTTGTCCTATGTAGTGTTTTGTGCAGTCACAAAACCGCACGAAAAACTACATCGGACAAACAGGAAGACAGCTAACGATCCGCATCCATGAACACCAACTAGCCACGAAACGACACGACCTGCTATCCTTAGTAGCCACACACGCAGATGACAAGTAACATGAGTTCGACTGGGACAACACTACTATTATAGGACAAGCCAAACAGAGAACAGCCAGGAAATTCCTAGAGGCATGGCACTCATCCACAGATTCAATCCATAAGCACATCGAGCTGGACCCAATATACCGGCCACTGCAACAGACAGCTGGAACTGACAACCAGAAGCAGCAGATACAAACCACTACAAATGTCGGAAGAAACATCACAGAAGCGCTTCACAGGAGGCTCCCAAGCACTGCGGATGTGACCTAGACAGGGGACAACACGTCTGCAACACAAATTCCAGCTCGGCGAACAGAACCACAAGAGGTTTGTTGAATACAATCTTGAATATAAACCCGCTCAGAAGAAGAGTGACAAAAAGATTTAATTTGCTGGAAACCCATTCATTCGTGTCCCTTCAAAAGGGAAATCTGCCTTCCTTAACGAGACCTGCCAAGATATAACTCCAGACGCACAATATTACGGGTCACCCATAAATTCCCTCTGAATCAGTTCAAGGAGAGTTAAGGATGCGCAACAAATGCTGTTCAGACTATGATAGCCAAACTCCGTGGGAGAATAAGGAAGGATAAAAAAGATACATGGATGACGGGGACAATCGGGGGTCGTATCAGCGTGGACTCAAATTCAACTGATTATCCAAACTAAATAGACAAAAGGATAACCACGCCGCAATGAAGTCAGGTCCATGGGGGTGGGGTCTGTAGGAAGGGATTCAATTACCCGCTGAGATGTAAACTCACTTGCTCAGTCACAATATGGACAGGTCATTCACCGTTCCCATATTTGAGAAGGAATTAGTCAGGAGACCAACCTGCAGAGTTGCCATCAGGTTTAGAAATGATTACAAATATCCAATTCTGCTGTTATTGCAGGTGTTCATCCCATCCAGCAATGAACCATGCTTGGATGCCTATTTCCAGTGGAGTACAACTGTTTCCTGATGTAGATCGATAATTCAAACTTAGTTGTAGTAGTCATGTTTAGAAGTTTACAGACGATGCAACAATTGGTCGTGTAGTTGACAGTGATGAATAATATCAGGGACTGCAGGGATGTATCAATCAGGTGAAAAGGCAAAACTGCGAATGGAATTGAATCCAGACCAATAAGTGGTAATGAATTTGGGGAGTTGTAACAATAACAGTGAGGATTCTGAGTGGTGTACAGGAACAAAGTGATTTTGGAGTGGACATTCAGAGACCTCTGAAGATTGTTGGACAGGGAGATCAGTTGTTCGAGAGGCTTTTTGGATATTTTCTATTGTTGGCCACAGTCTGAGGATTATATTCGATCTTTAGCAACCACCAGTTTCTGAAACAACTGAAGGAATGAGCAGAAGTCTGGTCAATGCGATAATCAACATTTTCAATAATTGTAAAATAAAAGGTGGAGGGCTTAATTATGACTCTTTGCCCATCAAGACCGCTTCACTCCTCAATTAATTTACCACTGATTCCTCTCCAAAACATGCGGGTATGTGCATTTGAGGGTAATTTGTAAATGGTGACGTTTCATTGCACCTTCAACCTTGTCGTTATAGTTGGTACAGTTTTTGAGCTTTGAAGGTTCTGACAACAAAGCCTGGATGACTTACTTCAGTGAATCTTCTAGGTGGTGCACTCTGCTGCAATTGTGCCTGAGCAGCTGACGGAATAAATATTTAGGTGCTGAACAATGTACAGTTAAGTGACTGTATTGTCATGGAAGGTGTCCAGTTCCTTCACTGGTATTGAAGCTGCACCCACCTAGGCAAATGCAGAGGGTTCTGTTAAACATCTAATTTGTGCATTACGGACGATGTAGGCTTCACGGACGCAAGAGTTGAGTTAATAACCAAACAAAGTCGACCGACGGACATGATTTTTGTATTCAACTTCTTTATATGGGCGTTCAGGTACCATTTCTCCTAAATACTAGCTCCAATGACGATTCCATGTAGGAATTCAGTTGCAACGAAGCCATTGAATGTCAATCGAAAATGATTAGATTTTCATTTGTCAGGGTTGTCATCGCGGTATTTGGTCCTTCTGTGGATCAATCCGATTCCAATTGCTTTCTGATTTCAAATTCCAATTCTCGCCTGCGCCTGAAATTTCAAACCTTTTCCTTACATAAATTTCTCCACCTGCCTTAATAGCATGTAAGGACGCTGCAGGGGACAACAGAGACTTACGAGGATGTTGCCAACTCTGTATAAAATGGAGATTCGTGAAATGATTGGTTAGACTGGGATTATTCTCCTCGAAACAAAGGAGGTGGAGGGGAGCTCTATAATCATATAACACCAATTATAAACGTTCAATATTCGTGAAATCTTGACAGTGTAGATACGGGCCAATGGTTTGCCCTGTGCTTTGAGGAGAGCACCAGAGGACATAATCTCAGAATTAGGTATTGCCCAATTAATTCAGAAATGAGGAGTAATTTCTTTGCTCAGGGCCAAAACGTCTGTGGCATTTTTCAGCAACCGCTGCTGACACTGTGTTGTTGGTTATTTTCAAACTGTGCTGAAAATTTTTTGCTGGAAAATGCAGCAGGTCACGCAGCATCCAAGGCGCAGGAGAATCGACGTTTTGGGCATGAGCCCTTCAGGAAATCACAGTTTTCAAACTGTGCTAGATAGTTAGTCAAAAAGATGATGAAAATGTGTCGAGGTAACTGAGCAGAAAAGAGTTAAAGATGATCAGATTAACCATGAGTTCATTGAATGGTGGGGCAGACTCCATGGGCTGAATGGCAAACTTCCAGTTGTTTAACATTTGGTCTAACGCCTTATTTTATTCATAAGTGCAGAATTGTGAGGGGATGGGATGACGTGATAGTAAACGTTTATTAACCTGATCAGACAGATCTGGAACAAGGCACATAAACTCAGGAAGAAGAAATGTGCTGTGACCTGGATTTTAACAAATGACACTGGGCACAGCACAGGTGGCTGCATACAGAAGCTGGGATTGCTGAAGAAGTTGTGGACCTTATACAGTTGGCAAGCCAGTAATCATGCTGGATGATGGATCGTTGTACGATTCACACACATCAGAAATTTGTGAACGAATGAAGGGTTCGTTTCATTGGAGAGGTTTCCTGCGGTTCCAATTCCGAGTGACTGTTTGAAATACTGACCAGGTCATTGTGTGAAGTGTTAGGTTAATATACTCATGTACAACCCCACTGGATAAACCTGTGCTCCCGATCCATTGTTATTAATTTTGCTCTCTTTCAATGTAAATTCATAGAAAGACAAGATGGAATGTGGGGCGTAAAGAAAAATGTGTTCCTTCTCATTAGACCAATTTACTGTACAATGGAATAGAATGACTGTTCTCACTCTTCATTTTGACTTTAATGTGGTGTTGATTATTCGTGAATCTCCCGTGCAGTGAAGGGCAAGAACAAGATTCTCGATCCAGTGTATACCAGAGATGTGAGGTGCAAAGAAAAACTGCTGGAGCGGATTGTGAAGTCAGCAACCAGAGTGTGACTCGAATCCGTGAATGTGGAGCACAGCAGTATAATAACCCACTTCCATAATCGCTCGAACTCCTCAGCACATTTTGTAGAGGGGTGTCAAATGACCTCATCAGGTTATATGTGGTGAAAGTCATGGATCAGAAATTTCCAGAGCGGAATTGAATCCACGCCATTGTGTTTCTGCTTTCACCAGAATTATGATAACAGCAAATTCCAATAAATAGCTATGCTCGTCAGAATGAACAGCTGTCAGTGATACATTCTGAGTCAGAACTGTGTCAGAATCAAACAGAGAATAAGAATTTTCCGTCATATTCTCACCTACATTTGACTCGTAATTTCTTCAGTCACTTTCTCTCTAACGTGAAGAAGCAGCCATGGAGAGGGAAATAAAGGTGATGTTGTGGTTCAACGGCCTTTCTCATATGACTGAAGCTGAAATGGATTAAACCGCAAGAAACGCTGTTTTGTTCGTTTCATTTTAATTTTGCTGCAACCTCACAATGTTCATTGTAATAATCGCAAGTGAATTGTATATATCTCATTGGAACGATTAATGTTGTATTCAAATTTGCTCCGACTTTATTTCAGTTTAAGAAGAGTACTGCTTAGAAAAGCAAAGGCTTAAAGTGCAGTTTTGTTGCTCGTTGCTTTGGCAGATTTCACTGAGTATCAAATGGACCAAACATCCTGGTGTTTGTCCTCACATCTTTATCGCATGTGATTAAAGCAGGAAGTCGATCTCCAAGCAATTCGTCACTTCCTATTCATTATGTAATATCTTGCCATCGCAATAAAAAGAAATCCGCTCAGTTCCATTTACAATCCTTGATATGGTATATTATACCAAATCTTTCAAAATTCAGAGTTTTGGAACCGAATCTTATTCAGCTGCACACGTTCACGAAATTTCTTTACGTATAATGTCAACCAACTTCGACCTCGTTTCCCCTCAACTTCCGACCGACTACCCCATACCCCTACAGCTTTACCTCGCCACACGCTGTCTCTCTTCTTCTGAAATTTATTCCTTGTAGGTCTCCAAATGTCCAAATATTTTGAAAAACAGTTTCTCAGAGTGACAGCGATTCTGTTGTCATCAGTTCTTTGTCCTTCAATGTTTTTTTTGTTCAAACGGTTTGAATGCCTGACGTCTAGATGTTTGCTTACTTGAAAGAGGGAATTTTCCACCTATTTAGTCTGTCCAAACATTTGATAACCAGACAAAACCCCCATTCAGTCTGCCTTGGTTCAACTGTTCTCAATTTTCCAAGAAGACAAGTGAATAACATTTCATCCTCACTATACCCCGTCAGCATCGCCTCTAATGGCTTTACACCCCAGTAAACATATTCATTATCCTCTCTGATAGAATCACAGAACCCTACAGTGAAGAAAAAGCATTTCAGTCAATCGAGCCTGTGTTGACTCTCTGAACAGCAACTCACCCAGACCTAGCTCCCCTCCCTATTCCCGTATATTTCAACCGGAAGAAGGGGAATCCCTCCCCCTTATGATTTCAAATAAACATGTTGGACCATAGCCTGGCGTCCTGTGACTTCTGAACTTGTCCCCGCGTTAACCATGGCTAATTCACCTAACTTACTTAATTCACTCCTTGCACACGATAGGACAATTTAACTTCGCCAATCAACCTGAACCTCCGACCGAACAGCAGTATGAATTACTGAGCCAATGTTCCATCATAGTGAGAAAATGCTGTATCATTTTTTTTAATGACTTTATGCCCTGGTAACTCAGCCTCATCAAAGCAAATGAACCCAAATTCAATGTATCGAATCACTACTCTGTCCTTTACACTTCAATTCGTGCTGCGGGAAATGTTTTTGCACTCATATTTAATGTTTTTTACGCAGTTTCTTCCTCACCTTCCTGCTTCCAGTAAACACCAATCGGGTACATGTCTGTTAAATGCTTTTTATTCTAACGCAGTCACAACGTGCAGCTTGCTGAAGTCACGTGTTTGCACTTTCACTGACGCTCTGCCTCCCTGAGAGCTGTAGCCCTTCCCCACACTGATTCAGGCAGCACAATCCTTCCTGTGACATGCACCACGAGAATGGAAGGACAAGCATCAATAACCGAACTTGGGAACGGAGTGATAGTTTTGAAACATTTACATTGTCCCTAGCGGAGAATTGAGCCCTGTGACAGGCGGGGACACTAACCATGATACTACCGAGGACAGAAGTCTCAAAGGAGGCCATTCAGCCAACTGTTGCCAAACTTGTCAAAAACAACTGCTTAATGAATTGAATCCCATTTCTCAATGCTTATTCCACAGCCTTACATGTCTTGGCATCACATGTTCACATCTGAATATTTATTCAGGTTATCAGGTTTTCTGCCACTTTGAACAATGCAGACAGTGTATTCCAAATTCCAACCACCCACTGGCTGATAAAGCTTTATCGCACATCTTCTCAAACCTTCCTGCCTTCCTCCTCAAATCTCTGGCCCTGGCTGATCCCTCTATGAATGGGAAACTCGTTCAGTCAACCCTATCCATACCTTAAATCATTCATGTCTTCTCG
Organism: Chiloscyllium plagiosum; assembly: GCF_037043375.1. NCBI lineage: Eukaryota > Metazoa > Chordata > Chondrichthyes > Orectolobiformes > Hemiscylliidae > Chiloscyllium > Chiloscyllium plagiosum. Next base: position 79,278,061 of record NW_028270169.1, on the reverse strand, counting down.
ACATCTCCTTTGCAATGCGACGAAAAGTCCACCATGTCCTGTCTTTCTTCACAATTGAAACTCTTCATCCCAAACAATATCCCGGAAATATCTCCTGCAATTTTCTTAGTACGATCACATCCCTGCTATAATGTGACTTGCAAAACTGCACACAACAATCTTGCTTGAGCCTAATGAACATTTGTTTAAAATTTCTGTATTGGTATGTGGGTGATTCTGGCTAAGCAGAATTTATTACCTATTCCGAATTGCCCAGGAGGCAGTTGAGACTCAACCATATTGCTATGAGTCTGAAGTCACATGCAGGCCAAACCAAGTAAGGATAGCAATTTCCATCCTGAAATGACATTAGTAAACCAGGTGTTTATTTTTCAACAATTGTCAATGGATCTATAGTAGTCATTAGATTCTTCATTGCAGATATTTGCTGAACACAAATTTTATAATCTGGCACGATGGGATTCAAGCCCGCGTACCCAGACTATTACATCGGTCTCTGGATTATCAGTCCTATGAAAGTGCCACGAGACGAACGCAGAAAGCCGCAAAAGCTGATCTTTTCCAATAAAATCTCTTTTCCCCAAAAATGCCCTGGGTCTTTTCCATGGGCCTGACGCTCCAATTGTCTCTGGCCTCTTTCAGTAAAACTGCTACATGGGGATTGATTTCACAACTGCGGTATCCAAATGGATCGAATTGTTTGGAGGTCCCAATGGTGGAGTTGGGGCAGGTACACCTAGCAACAGTGACCGCAGCAGCAGAACAGACAGAACAGCATGAATGTAAACGGGAGTGATAGATTGTTCATTGCTTCAGAGAAAGGGGAGGAGGGACGGAAAGGAGGTTTAATGATCGTGGGAAGGAGAGGATTCTCTGACAACGGGCGTGTTTGACTCCTGATATATGAAGCACAGAGATGTGAGAGAGCAAAATTTGAAGGTAAAGCAAATACCTTCTTACCGCGTATCACAAAAAGGACAACGGAGAGAACACTTAGGGCGACACAGTGGCACAGTGGTTAGTACTGCTGCCTCAAAGCGCCAGAGACCCGGGTTCAATTCGCGCTTCAAGCGACTGACTGTGTGGAGTTTGCACATTCTCCCTGTGTCTGCGTGGGTTTCCTCCGTGGGTTTCCTCCGGGTGCTCCAGTTTCCTCCCACAGTCCAAAGATGTGCAAGGCCTGGTGAACTGGCCATGCTAAATTGCCCGTAGTGTTAGGTAAGAGGTAAATGTATGGGGTATTGGTGGGTTGCGCTTTGGCGGGTCGGTGTGGACTTGTTGGGGCGAAGGGCCTGTTTCCACACTGTAATGTAACGTAATCTAATCTAATCTTAGTGCCGTGATTTGGATTCGAATTTAGGTTGCAATGCAAAATACCGACATACACGACCACAGCAACCACAGAACAGGATGTTTGCTAGCATCAATAAGTTTACTCGCAGAGGACATGTTCGGAAGAATACCAAATGTACAATATTAGTACTCAGCGGACAGTGACAGACATGTGGGAACTGAGAATGAGCTGAATCTTTAAGGTCGGTGTCCCCAGAGGCTGTGGAGATCCCTTGAATGAAAATGTTGAAAACTGAGATTGATAGATTTCGACAAGCATCAAAGGTTCGGGGGACAGTACAGGATATTGTTGAAATGTATGCTTAAATAGCATTTTAGCTTCACATCGGCGACTTCACCAGTTTCCTCAGGGCAATAATCAGTGTTGCAGACAATCACATGTAATCCCAGTTCCCAGCCTCGGAATCAGAGGAACTGTGGCACAGCCGCCCAGAACTAACCGGAAATTGGGATGTGAATGTGTGCGCAGAGTTACTCTCCGGCTCCAATGATGAAGTAGGTGTGTGTGCAGTCGATCTATGATGGAATAGAGGCGCAAGAAATTCCTAGGTTGAGTGTGCTTCTGCTCAAGGGAATGGTTGTCCCCATTTATACTATCATAGCGATCTACAGTGCATCTTGCTAAGACAGCTGAGTGGCACAACTGGAGCGTGTTGAGCCCTTAACTTTGCAGTGTTTGGTTTAAAATATGATTTTGCTATTTGGATCTGTGTTTCCGACACTGGCGTTGGCAGCTGCCTTTGCTTGCATCAGCTCAGAATCACTTTCTTCCACACAGTAAAGACTTCAATCTGGCGAAGGTGGTGTTGGCGATGATATTTTAAACTAGTCATGCTTGGCGAAAGGGACACGGAAATGGTGATGTTTAAGTTCGACGAATAAAACCTAGAATGCTAGCCTGACCTCGGGAACAGAGATCATGACTTTAATTTCCTGAAATCCCATTCATTCATGCCCTTTATGCAGGGGATTCTACCATCTTTACCCAGTCCTGCCTACGAGAGACACCACTACCAGAAAAACATTAGCTGACCCTTAATTCAAGAAGGCCCATAGTGTAGGGAAGCAGGCTAGTCGGCCCTTCCAGTCCACACGATCCCTCCGAAGCGCATCCCACCAGACCCAACGGTATTCCATACCCCATAAGCCTGCATTTCCCACTGCTGATCCCTGTAACCGGCACATCTTTGGTGAGAGGGAGGAATAAAAACGCAATCACACAGAGAATGTGCAGATTGCCCACAGACAGACAACCGAGGCTGGGATCGCACCCGGGTGTGTGGTGCAGCCAGGCAGCAACAAACACGGGGCGAAGAATAAATGTTGTCCTGACCAGTGATAATCACACCCTGTGGGTGAATGAGAACCAATGAAAACACATTCACAACATGGACAACAGGATTCGTATCTGTGTGGACACTATTTGAAAGGATTGTTCACCCTGGGTAGAAAAAGGCAGCCGATACCACAGAGAAAACAGGGAAATGTGGGAACTGCTGGAAGGGATTCAATTAACCACAGAAATGGGAACTCATTTAATCAGTAACACTGGCGGGAGGCCGTTCAGTCCCGTGACGGGAAGGGATCATTGAGAAAAACAACCTCCGGAGCCTCCAGCAGGATTACATATCCCATCAGGTGTTCGATTATGCTGTCAATGCTGCTGTTAATCCCAAACAGCAGTCTGTTACATAGCGTCAGTCAGAGAGTCATACAGCATGAAAACCGGCCCGTCAGTCTCACCAATCCATGCTGAACAGACTGCCAAATTAATCCATTCCCGTCTGCATCCTCCTGTATCCGCTGAGTGGAAATAATGCCCTTGTAGTTTTCTTATTGTATCATTAATCTAAAATCCCAGGTAATATTTTGGTGACAAAGGGTTCAGGTCCTGGCATGGTGGAGTTTGAATTCAATAAATACCCTGAATTGAAGAGTCTTGTGATGATCTGAATACATTGTGTTGAAAATCCCATCAGGTTCACCCATGCCAGTTCAGGAAGCGAACTGCCATAGTCATCTGCTCTGTCCCACATGAGACTCCAGATGTATAATATCGTGGTTGACTCTTAACTGTCCTCTGGTAAATAAGTGATGTACTAGGCATAAATGAATAGATTTTATTTTAAAAATCCCACTTTGCCATTCATGTATGGATCCATTTGTGCTTTAAATGTTGCAAATGTACCCTCATCCATCACTTCCTCAGCAAGTTAATTGCATGCGTAAAACACCCTCTCTAAAAAAATGCCTCACATGTCTTCTTTTTATAATGTCTCTCTTTTCCTCTTGAACATATGCCCTCTCGTCTTGAAATCCCCATCCTGGGAAAAGGCAGCTATCATTAACTCTAGCTTACCTCTCAATAATTCATAAACTTCTGTCAAGTCACCGTTCAAACCCTTATCCTAGAGTGAAAGCAGTCTCAACTAGGAGAAAGTGAGGTCTGCAGATGAGATATCAGAGTCGAGAGTGTTGTGCTGGGAAAGCACAACACGTCAGGCATCTGAGGAGCAGGAGAATCGACGTTTCGGGGAAGAGCCTGATGAACGACACTTGCGCGAGAAAATTATTCTCCTGCTCCTCGGATTCTGTCTTACCTGATGTGGTTTTCCAGCACCCCAATCTCGAATCTGAAAATAGTCTCAGCCGATCCAGCCCTTCAGTATAACTCAAACCTTCCACACATGGCAACATGCGTGCATACCTTTTCCGAACCTGCTCCAGCTGCATAATATCATTCCTACAACTGGGCGACCTGAACTGGACATAATATTCCAGAAGGGGCCTCATCAATGTCCTGTAAAACGTCAATACAACGTCACAACTCCTATATACAAAGGACTGACAAATGAAGGGAAGTATGTCAAATCCCTTTTAACCATTCTGTCTGTATGTGATGCAAACTACAAAGAATAATTTACCTATAACCCGAGCGTCCGTGTTCTCCAACACTACGCAAAACCCTGTCATTAACTGTATAAGCCCTACTCTTTTTGTTGTACCAAAATGCAGTACCTTCAGTTTCTCCATATTGAACTCTGTTACATTTTTCAGTCCAACGACTCATTGGATTAAGATCCTTTTGAATCTTACATAATCTTCCTCACTGTCTACAATTCTGGTGTCGCCTGCAAACAGAGGATGCCTGCTGTCAGTTCCACAGTTTTCTGATATAGATCTATGATTCATATTTACATGTAGTGACCGGGATTCAGCTTGCAGATCATACAACAGTTAGTCATGCAATTAACCATGCGGAAGAAAGCCGCAGACTGCAGGGAGATATCAAACAATTGCAAAGAAAAATGGTGAATGCAATTCATTCCAGGGAAGTGGGTGATAGTGAAGCAAGATCAAACTTTAAACCAGTCGCACATGCTCCAGTTGTGGCACTCAGCTGTCTCATCAAGATGCACTGTAGATTGCTGTTATTATAAACGGGAACAAATTTTCCTTTCTGCCCCACCTTTGACCAGGAGCACTCCCAACCTCGGAATTGTTTGCGCCTCTAAACCGTCATAGAAGTACCATGCATTCACTGGTTGTGTCACTGGAGCCATCGAGAAGCTCTGCGACCACATTCCCATCCCGATTTCCAGTTGGAACTTCGCGGATGCGCCACTCAGTTCCTCTGATTCTGGGGCTGGGAATTGGGTCGTTTCTGCCTTTGTGGGGAAACTGGTGAAGTAGCCGATGTTAAACTGCATTGCTATTGCAGCATACATTTCAACAAAAGTTGCACTATCGCCGGAGTCTTTGATGGTTTGGAGAAATCTATTTATCTCAGCCTTCAGCATATAAATGATGGAATCACCACAGCCTCCGGGGGCACCAATGTTAAACGGTCAGCCCATTCTGAGTTCCCACATATCTGCCACTGTTCGCGAAGCACTGATATTGTGCATTTGGTGCCCTGCCTAACATTTCTCTGCTACTGTACTTATCGCATACTGTTAGTGCGCTTGTCTATGGGCTGCCGTGACGGTATAATGGTTAGTACTCTATGTTGTGGCCGCAGCAACCTCGGTTCGTATCCAAATCACGGCAGTTCTTGCCCTATCTGGCCCAGTTTTTGTGAAACACAAAGGAATCAGTTGTTTAACATGGTCATTTTCTCCAATGTAATGACTTTTTTTCCCTTCAACTTCTGCTCGCTCACATCTCTGTGTTTCATATGTCAGAATTCAAATCCTCCCGATCTCAGAGATTTCTTCCCTCCAACGATCACGAACCGAACTTTCCATCCCACTCCCTCATTTCATTATATTGGAGATGCCGGTGTACAAACATAAAAATCTCACAACACCAGGTTAGACTTAGAGGTTTAATTGAAGCACTAGCTTTCGGAGCACGGCTCTTTCATCATGTGGTTTTGGAGTCATTTCCTATTTCATTCAGACACTGCAGAATCTAACACTGACTCTCACATTGATACAGTTCAGTCTGTGCTGCTGCGGTCACTGTTGCTGGGTGAACGTGTCCCAACCCCACCATCGGGACCTGCAGACCAGTTGATCCATTTGGTTACCGCTTTTGTGAGATCAACACTCATGTAGCAGCTTTTATTGACATGGAACAGAGATTATTGGGGGTCAAGTTCATGAAAAGAACACAGGGAAGTATCAGGGAAAAGCGACTTCATTGGAAAAGATCAGTGTCACCAGTTTTCTGCAATGGCAGATTGCGAGTACCACTGACCACTGGACTGTTAATTCAGACACCAGGGACTCGAGTTTGACTCCGACCATGCTGGGTGGTAGAATTGGGATTCAATAAATATCTGCAATTGCGAATCAAATTTTTCCTGTAAATCCATAGTCAATTGTTGAAAAAACAAACCATCTGACGTCCTTTAAGGAAGGAAACTGCCATTCTTATCTGGTGGGGCCTCCATGTGACACCAGACACACTGCAATACGGATGAGTCTCAACTGACCGCTGTGCAATAAATACTGCTAAGCCAGCGACGCCCTCATACTGTAACAGACTAGAAGAAACATTCGTTCGGCCATAGCTAGAGTACTGAGTGCAGTTCTGCAATTCACAGTATAGCATGGATGTGATCGCACTGGGAACGTTGCATGAGAGATTCACTGGGGGGTTGTCTGGGCTGAAGAGTTTCAGTTATGAGGAATGATTGGAAAGACTGGGGTTGTTTGTCACTGAGCAGGGGAGTTTGGAGAAGACATGACTGAGATGTATAAAATAATGAGGGATGTGGATAGGATAGACTGAAAGAAGCGTTTCTCATGATGAAGTGATCGAACACCCGGGCCAAGCGATTTCGGGAAAAGGCAGAAAGGTTTGAGTAGATGTGCAAAAATGGTCAGAGAGGCAGAAACCCTTTAACCTGAAAAAAATTCAGATGTGAATTTGTGATTACAAGACATGAAAGACTATGGTTTAAACGATAGAAATCTTGATTCAGGTCGTTAAACAGTTGTGTTGGACAAGTTCGGCCACAACAGGCTGAATGGCCTCCTTCAATGTTCTTGTCCTCCACAGTATCGTGGTTAGTGTCTCTGCCTGTCACAGGGCTCAATTCTCCGCTGGGGATATCGAAAAGATTTTAAACCTGTCGCTTTGCTCCCCAGTGAAGGTTATTAATGCCTGGCCTTCCATTCTCGATGGGACATGTCACAGGAAGGAAACTGCTGTCTGTATCAGCTGGGGAAGGACTGCATCACCCGCTAAGACAGAATGTCAGTGAAAGTGCAAACACGTAACTTCTGTAAACTGCACATTGTTTTTGTGTTGCAATGAAAACCATATATAGATTTGTTCCTGACTGATGTGCTATTTAAAACAGGATTCTGAGGAAGAAAACAGAGTAAATCCATTCAGATCTGAGTGCAGAAACATTTCCAAAAGCACTAATGAGGTTGTACAGCGTAGAAGCGCGTTTGGATGCACTGAATTATGGTTGATGGGCGCAGCTTGCTTTCATAAGGCTGAGCTACCAGTGTATCAAGTCATTACACATGATACAGATGGTGCTCAGTGTGATGGTACATTTGCTCCGTGGTTCGCACTGCTGTTAAGTCTGTTGGTTAGGTGGATTGGTCATATTAAATTGCGCAGTTATGTCCAGAGAGTGATTTCAGTAAGTTAAGTGAATTTGCCATGGGTAAAGCAGTGATAAGGTCAGCAGTCACACGATGACAGATTTTATTTCAGTAAGTTTATTTGAAAACACTAGCCAGAGGGCTGTTCCTTCTTCGGGTGAATTATACGGGATAGAGAGAGGGGACTAGGTCTGGGTGAGATTCTCTTCAGAGTGTCCCTACAGACTCGATTGGCTGATTTGTACTTTCTGCATTGCAGGGAATCTGTGATTCTATCAGAGAGGACACTGCCAGCGTTTACTGGGGTGCTAAGACATTAGCGATGATGCTGACGGCGTTTAGTAGGGATGGAATTTTATTTATTTTGGTATTGGAAAATTTGGAACTGAACCAAGGAAAACCGAATGGAAGTTTTCGAGAGTATGTTAGGTTTGGAGAGAAGAAATAGGTGGCAAATTCATTCTTTCAAGTTCGTAAATTTCTGAACGTCAGGCTTTCAAAACCATCGATGTTGGATAAAGAAATTATGGGAGCAGAATTTCTGTCACTCAGAGAATCCGTTTCTAAAATATTTGGAACGGCACATTTGGAGACGCACAAGCAGTGAGTTTCACCAGGAGAGAGACAGCCTGTGGCTGGGTAAAAGTGCAAAAGTAGTGTGTTGGGGACGGAAGGTGCGAGGAAACAATGTCCAATTTGGATGAATTTAAATGTAAAGAAATATTGGAAACGTATGCAGCTGAATAAGATTCAGCAGAAAAACAACCTCAGTGTTTTGAAAGATTTCCATTAATAGTCCACGTGTAGCATTATAAATGGAACTGAGCAGATTTTATGTATTGTCAAGGAAAGATATTACAAAATGAATAGGAAGTGATCAGTCTCTTGGAGATCGATTTCCTTCGTTAATCACATGCCTTAAAGTTGGGAAGGCAATCGCCATAATGTTGGGTTCCTTTGATACCCACTGAAATCTTCCAAAATAACTGAACATCAAAACTAGCATCTTGTTTTGTAGTTTATCCTTTTGCTTTTCTCATCAGTATTTTCATTAAGCAGAAATAAATTTGGAGCAAAATTGAATACAACATTAAACGTTCCAATGATAAAAATCCATGTCACTCCAATCATTGCAATGAACGGAGTGAGATTGCAGCAAAATTCATCAAATGAAACGAAAAAATCTGCATTCCCTGGAATTTTACACAGTTCAGGTTCAGCCATATGAGAAAGACCATCGAACTAAAACATCACCTTCACGTCTCTCTCCATATACACTTCTTCACGTAAGAGAGAAACAGTCTGAAGAAATTGTAAGTCAAAACAAAATCTGCCTGTGAATGTGACGGGAATTCCTTGTTTGCTAGTTCATTCTGAGATAGTTCTGACTCGGAATGAGTCAAAGACAGGTATTCCTTCCAAGGCCGGGGTCAATTTCGTGGATTTTGCTGGTATTATTATTCCTCTGAAAGAAAAACCATAATGGTGTGGATTCGATTACGCTCAGGGCATTTCTTATCTGCTCGGTGCACCATATGTAATCTTGTTCTGGTCACATGTGAGCCCCTTTGCCATGGGCTGAAGTGGCCCAGAGGTTAAGGCGACGGGTTGCTCTTTCATTGTGCATGTGTGGATTTGAATCCTACTCGGGCTGTTACTTCCATCAAACGCAACTGTGGTTTTCCTTCGTGCCCCGCATCTTTAGTATACATTGGACGGAGAATCTTGCTAATGCCCTTCATTGCACCGGAGATTGGTGATAAATCGATACCACATCAAGGTCGAAATAAAGCTATTTGATTCTGTTGGAAGTTAAATTGTGACATTGAAAAAGGAGTGCAACGTTTCTTTCCTCTTTTCATTTCATCGTGACTTTTTATGCATTTATATCGAATGAAAGCGAAACAAATAAGGAGAGATCGGGTGCAATAGCTTATCCAGTGGGATTGTGAATTTTAATGTAACACAAAGTTCTGATCAATATTTCAAACAGTCATTTGGAATTGGAACTGCAGAAAACTTTTCCAATGAAACAAACCTTTCATTATTTCACAAACTTTTGCTGTGTGAATCATACCGCGATCCATCATCCAGCTTGATCACCAAGTTGGCAACAATATGAGATCCACCAATTTTCTTTAGCAATCACAACTTCTGCACATACCCATCTGCGGTGTGCCCAGTGCCATTTGTTGTCTCCAGGCCACAGCACATTTCTTGTTCATGAGCTTATGAGCTTAGTTCCTGAACTGTCTGATCAGTTTGAGAAACCTTTTCTATCACTTCATCCCATCCCCTCAGAATTCTACATTTATCAATAAAAAAAAGGCGTTAGACCAAATGATGTAGGATTCAGTCCATCGAGTCTGCTCCACCATTCTTTGAACTCATGGCTGATCTGATAATCCTCACCTCCATTCTGCTTGATTGCCTCGACACAGCTTCATCGTCTTTCTGGTTAAATATCTGTCTGACACAGTTTGAAAATACACAACAACTCAGCCTCAACAACAGTTTCGTGAAAGAGTTCCACCGATTCACTGGCCCCTGAGCAAAGAAATTACTCATCTTTTCTGAAGTAAATAGGTAATATCTACTTCCGAGTTCATGTCCTGTGGTGCTCTCCTCATATCAGAGGTTAAACCCCCTGCCCGTAACTACCCTGTCAAGATCCCATGGATCTTGAAAGTTTATAAATGTTATCATGTGATTTTAGAGTTCCCCTCCGCCTCCTTTGTTTCAAGGACAATAGTCCCATCCTAACGAATCTCCACGAAGCTACATTTTCTCAAATGTTGGCAACATCCTCGTAAAACTCTGCTGTCCCCTGCAGCGTCCTAACATATTATGGAAGGAGATGGAGAAATTTATATGAGGCACCGGTTGAAATTTCAACCACTGACTGGAATTGGAACTTGAAATCAGATAGCAATTGGAATCAGATTGGTCCACACAAGAACGAAATAGAGTAATGATAACTCTGACAAATGAGAACCTAATCATATCCCACTGACATTCCATGGCTTTACTGCAACCGAATTACCCCGTGTTATCGTCAACGGAGCTAGTATTTGGGGAAAAACGGATGGAGACTGGCTACGTAAACACCATGGGGGGCACGGTGGCACAGTGGTTAGCACTGCTGACTCATAGCGCCAGAGACCGGGTTTACGTCCCGCCTCAGGCGACTCTCTGTGTGGAGTTTCTACGTTCTCCCTGTCTCTGCGTGGGTGTGCTCCGGTTTCATCCCACAATCCAAAGATGTGCAGGTTTGATGCATTGGCCATGCGAAATTGCTTGTAGTATATGGGGGTGGGTCGGTGTGGACTTGTTGAGCCGAAGGGCCTGTTTATACACTGTAAGTAATCTAATCGTTTTGACAACAAAAACATGTCCGTTGGTCGCCAGTTTTTGATTATAAATTCAACTCATTTCTCCCTCAATCCTCCATCGTTTGCAAGGTACAAATGAGATGTGCAACAGAACTTTCTCCATTTGCCGAGATGGGTCTAACTTCAATAACACTTAAGGAACTGGACACCATCCACGACACTGCAGTCACTTGATTGTACCCTCTTCAAAACCTGAATATTTATTCCCTTCACTGCTAAGGCACAATTGTAGCAGAGTGCAAGAACTACACGATGCACTGGAGTAAGTCATCCTGGAATTTTTGACAGAACTTTCAAAGCTCAACAGCTGTACTGACTATAAGGACAAGGTTGGAAGATGCAATGAAACGCCACCATTTGCAAGTTCCCCTCCTAGGCCAACAGCACCTGAATTGGAAAGGAATCAGTGATAAACTCGTTGAGTGGTGAAGTTGTCTTGATCGGCAAAGTTGCACACTTCAGCCCTCCATCTTTTATCTTAAAATTTTAATAAATGTTGATTAATGCAGTGACCAGACTTGGGCTCAGTCCTTTAGCTATTCCCTAAACAGGTGGTTGCTATAGTTCTACCAGTGATGGGTCATTGGAGGGCGTGGACTTGACTAGGTAGTCGGGGAGGGAAAGGACTTTGACGAAAGCGCATAGGTTTGAGGAGGGAAAGTGGTGGGGTCAACTTAGGGGTGGTGGAAATGTCGGCGGATGATATGATTTATGCAGAGGTTGTTGGAATAGAAGGTGCGGAACTTCCTCTGTCCTTGTTCTGCCCTTGTTGTGTTGGAGGTGTGGGGTTCATGGATGGAGGTGTGGGACATGGATGAGAGGCGTTGGAGGGCATCTTCAACCACCTGGGAGAGGAAGTTCCGGTTTTTAAAGAAGGAGGCCATCTGGTGTGTTCTGTGATGGGTCTCTGGGAGCAGATGTGGCGAATGCAGAGGAGATGGGAACACAGGATAGCATTTGTGCAGGAGGTGGGTTGGGAGGAGATGTAATCCAGATACCTATGTGAGTCAGTGGGTTTGTAAAAAACATCAGTTACACTGATATCCAGGGATATTTTCCCTCCCCACCCCTATCCACTTTCAGCAAAGACCATTTCCTCCATGACTACCTAGTCAAGACCACGCCATCCAATGACCCACCATCCCCTCCCGCCACCTTCCTCAGCCAAATTGCAAAGCCTGCACCCACGCAACTCCACCTCCTCCCAATGCCCCAAAGAAAACTTCCACATCCATCAAAGTTTCACCTGTACATCCAAACATGTCAATTCTTACATCTGTTGCTGCCGATGCAGTCTCCTCTGCAGTGGGGCCACCGTACACTTTCTCATAGAGCGCTTCAGAGAACATCTCCAGGGAACCTTATCACCTCAAGAGATCTCCCACCCACAGCTTCCAACCTCATAGTCCGGGAACCCCGCACTGCCCGGTGCTACGTCCTTCCCAAGATCCACAAGCCTGGCCACCCTGGCCGACCCATTGTCTCAGCATGCTCCTGCCCCACTGAACTCATCTCTACCTACCTCGACACTGTCCTATCCCCCCTAGTCCAGGAACTCCCCACATACGTTCGAGACACCACCCACGCCCTCCATCTCCTCCAAGACTTCCGTTTCCCCGGCCACCAACACCTCATCTTCACCATGGATATCCAATCCCTTTACACCTCCATCCGCCATTACCAGGGCCTCCAAGCCCTTCGTTTTTTCCTCTGCAGACGTTCCCAACAGTACCCCTCCACCGACACTCTCATTCGTTTGGCCGAATTGGTCCTCACCCTTAACAATTTATCTTTTGAATCCTCCCACTTCCTCCAGACCAAAGGGGTAGCCATGGGCACACGTATGGGCCCCAGCTATGCCTGTCTCTTTGTTGGCTACATAGAGCAGTTGATCTTCCGTAATTATACCGGCACCACTCCCCACCTCTTCCTCCGCTACATTGATGACTGCATTGGAGCCACCTCGTGCTCCCGCGAGGTGGTTGAGCAATTCATCAACTTCACCAACACATTCCACCCTGACCTTAAATTTACCTGGGCCATCTCTGACACCGCCCTCCCCTTCCTGGACCTCTCCATCTCCATCAGTGACGAACGACTTGACACTGACATTTTTTACAAACCCACCGACTCCCACAGCTACCTGGATTACACCTCTTCCCACCCTACCTCTTGCAAAAATGCCATCCCATATTCCCAATTCCTCCGCCTCCGCAGTTCCACCATAGAACACACCAGATGGCCTCCTTCTTTAGAGACCGGAATTTCCCTTCCCACGTGGTTAAAGATGCCCTCCAACGCATCTCGTCCACATCCCGCACCTCCGCCCTCAGACCCAACCCCTCCAACCGCAACAAGAACAGAACGCCCCTGGTGCTCACCTTCCACCTTACCAACCTTCGCATAAACCAAATCATCCGCCGACATTTCCGCCACCTCCAAACAGACCCCACCATCAGAGATATATTTCCCTCCCCACCCCTCTCCGCCTTCTGCAAAGACCGTTCCCTCCGTGACTACCTGGTCAGGTCCACGCCCCCCTACGACCCACCCTCCCATCCTGGCACTTTCCCCTGCCACCGCAGGAACTGTAAAACCTGTGCCCACACCTCCTCCCTCACCTCCATCCAAGGCCCTAAAGGAGCCTTCCACATCCATCAAAGTTTTACCTGCACATCCACTAATATCATTTATTGTATCCGTTGCTCCCGATGCGTTCTCCTCTACATTGGGGAGACTGGGCGCCTCCTAGCAGAGCGCTTTAGGGAACATCTCCGAGACACCCGCACCAATCAACCAAACCGCCCCGTGGGTCAACATTTCAACTCCCCCTCCCACTCTGCCGAGGATATGGAGGTACTGGGACTCTTCCACCGCCACTCCCTCACCACCAGACGCATGGAAGAAGAACGCCTCATCTTCCGCCTTGGAACACTTCAACCCCAGGGCATCAATGTGGATTTCAACAGCTTCCTCATTTCCCATTCCCCCACCTCATCCTAATTTCTAACCTCCAGCAAAACTGTCCCCTTGACTTGTCCGGACTTGTCCGACCTGCCCAGCTCCTTTTCCACCTATCCACTCCACCCTCTCCTCCCTGACCTATCACCTTCATCTCCTTCCCCCACTGACCTATTGTACTCTATGCTACTCTATCCCCACCCCCACCCTCCTCTAACTTATCTCTCCACGCTTCAGGCTCTCTGCCTTTATTCCTGATGAAGGGCTTTTGCCCGAAACGTCGATTTCGAAGCTCCTCGGATGCTGCCTGAATTGCTGTGCTCTTCCAGCACCACTGATCCAGAATCTCCAGGGCACCGACAACAATCAACCCCAACGCCGCGTGATCGGACACTTCAACTCCTCCCTCCCCGCCCCCCCCCCCCCCCCCCCCGCCACTCTCCCGAGAACATGTAGGTCCTAGACCTCCTCCACCACCACTCTTTCACCACCTGACGCCTGGAGGAAGAACGTATCATCTTCTGCATCATGAAGCTTCATGCGTTTACACCTCAGCAAGTGACTTTACACCTCAGTGGGTAATTGAATCCCTTCCTGCAGTCACACAATGGCACTGACTTCTTGGCGCTGCGTGTATCATTGTGTCTATTTAGTTTGATAATCAGTTGAATTCGAGTCCACAATGTTGATTGCACCAGTTTCCTCATTTCCCCTCTCGCCCCCATCTTACCCTAGTTCCAACCTTCCAGTTTGGCACCGTCCTACTAACCTGTCCACCCTCTCTATCTTCCTTCCCTCCTATCCGCTCCACCCTCTTCTCCGACCTAACACTCTTATCCCCATCTTGATACACCCATTGTACTCTCAGCTAAATTCTCCCAAGCCCCACCCCTTCCATTTATCTCCCCAACCTCGAGGCTCCCAGCCTTATTCCTGATGAAGGCCTTTTGCCCAAAACGTCAATAGTTATGCAACTCGGATGCTTCCTGACCTGCTGTGCTCCTTCAGCACCATTCTAATCTTGACTCTGTTCCACACAACAGCAAAACTATTTGTCATGACGTTACCAGATTCGCTGACGACATTCAATCTACCCAAAGAGATAAATCTAATTCCTTTCGAAGGGTTTAATGAGCTGTGTGAGTTTGCAGCAAACAGGATTATATAAAATGAGTTTAACAGCCTTTTCAAGAATGTAATCCAGTGCAGTGTCAGAGATTTGAAAAAGGTCATCAAGCTAAAATATCACCTCTGTTTCTCGATCCACAGATGGATAATCACGTGGGGGATATGTGCAGTTTTACGGTTAATAATTGATACCGTTCCCAAAGGCAGAACAATCCCACAAATCAGAAACTGGAGTTTTAGAAGAGATGTGGTTTTATTCGATATTATTCTACAACTACGCTTCAGTCTGGTGCTCCAGTAATTCTTGATCAACGTCAGTAAAAGCAGCTTTAGATAAGGATTGAAATTACAACTGCGGCATTTTTACACGCTGTTAAATACTAACCTCTGATCAGGTGCTGCATTGGAGCCGCCGGCAGCAAGACTATAACGTGCCCTACTCCTACCTCTGGGACCTTCGACCCCTCTGATCTACTTTGGCTGTGGTTCTGAAATTAAAGCTAAGGCGGAGGAGGAGGAACTGATGTGGACCTGTGACTATTCGAGCATCAGGTTCAGGAGAAATGGGACACAGAAAAATGTTGTGCAAAATAGACGATTGAAAACTGGGTTTCTATAGATCGCTGCATTGTTTACAGACATTATTATGTTATCGCTGTCACAGGGTTTCTCATTCGGTCGGCTTCAATTTGACGCTGAATTGGATTCAACGACACTTTACTGACGTCTTTCTGCAAGTTCCTACAGACAACATGAAACATACTGCACTCATCATCAATCTTCACCATGGCTACATCCAAGGACATGATGCACAGTCCCCATGAATACTGAAGCTTTAAGAATGTCATGCAAGATTAAATTGAATTTCTGTTTAAATTTTAAAGTGATAAGAATCCAGAGTAAGTTACCAAATGTCCCAAATTCATGTTTATTAATGTGGGCAGACCTCTAGCCAGGCAAAGGGGAAATCAGTCCCTGAATCACCAATATCCACACGGCCATTTGCTCCAAGAGCCCATTTGGAAACCTGTGTGAAGGAGTTGCTGTCTGACAGAGCGCCTGGGAGAATCCTCCACTGTCTGATCTAAAGCTGCAACAGGGGCTGCGTACTCGAGCTGTGAGAGCGGTTGGATAAAGGGGAGGACCTTGGTATTCCGTGGTGTAGATTCACATTGTCCTCAACATGTTATTGTTTACAACCGTCTGTCAGAATCAGCACAGACAGAGAGGAATAGGAAGGGGCCATTTCACCCGCCAGCATTACCCCGCCATTTGATATCATTATGGCTGACCGAACACGTCAATGTCTTTTCCCAGATCATCCACAACAACCTGTGGCCCAAAGGGAAAAAGACACTGAGTAAACCGAAAACTCTGTGCAATTGTGGGAGGGAAACGTGTTAAGAGACATTGGGCTTCTGCAGTGGGTTTTGTTAATGAGCAGCCGATTCTGGGCTGATCGTCTTTCAAATGATATGATTCCCTCAAAACTCACCACGCATAAGGTGGTAAATCTTCTCTGGTCAGTAGCAGTGACGGGAACTCTCGACCATGGTAACTGAAGATGAAACAGTAGAACAATAATTGATTCAGCTGAAATCTGCTCTAATCTCCGATTCTAGTGGGACTCAATCCCACAAAATTTGAATCGCAATCTTAACAATGTAGTTGATGGCCAACACGTCTTTCATTGTGCCACAGAACTGCTTCAGCCTCCAAATTACTGCGCTCAACGTTACGGTATTCAGGTCTTTCATCAAACATCTGTTTATCCTCGCCCCACTTTCCAGTACCTGGTCCTTATCCGTGCATGGTCTAGCGCCTCAAGTGTTCGGCTAAATTCTCCTGAAGTTGCCACACGTTCAAACAGTGAGTTCTAGAAAAACAACACACTCAGGATGTAAACATTCTTCCTAAATATTTTCTGAATATCCTCTCTCTAGCGTTTCATCTGTATCCCTGGTTGTTAACCCTTCCCATGACAAGTTTATTCCTGTCACACATATCTATCCCCTTTCTGTGCACGTTAAACAATTCCTCTCTCAGCTTTCTCCGCTCTCAGATAAAGACCTCCAGTCGAGATCATCTATCCTTGCAGTGGCGAGATTGTAGTGCTTTAAAAGCACAACAGCTCAGGCAGCATCCGAGGAGCAGGAGAATCGATGTATCGGGCATAAGCCCTTCATCAGGAATGAGAATTTTGAGTCGGTGTTGAGGGAGAGGAATGGGGTTGTTGGTCAGGTTGGTGAAAGCGATAGGTGAATGAAGGTGAGGGAGAAGGTGGTAGTTCAGAGGGGGGATTGATGGCCGGGTCCAGAGACCAGTGCCTTGTTGGGGGCTTTGGACTGGAATAATGGGGGGACGAGGTAAAATGATGAAGCTGGTGAAATACACATTTATCCCGTGTGGTTGCAAGGTCCTAAGGTGGAATATGAGACATTCTTCCTCCAGGCATCGGCTGGTAATGGAATGGCGGTGGCTTGTGCCCGAAGCAGCCATTCTCTTCTCCTCAGATGCTCTTTGACGTGCTGTGCTTTTCCAACATTATGCTCTCGACTCTGAGCTCCAGCACCTGCAGCCCTCACTTTCACTTATCTTCGCAGGGGGATTGGTCGTGCTCGGGCACCCACCTTGGTAAATATCCTCTGACCACCCTCCCATGCAAACACACGTTTCCTGTTGCTGGCAATCAGAACAGAACAAAATTATCCAATGAAAAGTAGAAATATCGGAACAAAATCAGCACGTCTAGTGCATATGGGGAGATATGTTCGAGCCAAACCATCCGCCTTTGGAACGAATGGTATGTGTAGGTGGGGCAGGAACGTGAAAGAAGGTGGACAGGGTCTAAAATGATTGAACTCGATGTTGGATATGAAGATTGCATGGTCTCTCAGTAGGAAATGACGTGCCGCTCTTCCAACTTGCGCTGTGCTATCCGGGAGCTCTGCAGCAAACCAAACTGAAATGGAGGCATGGGAACACAGTAGGATATTGCAGTGACAGGAACCTGGAAGCTCAGTGTATTTTCTTGCTTGCAGCCATAACGTATATTGTACTCACGTTTGTCACCCGCTCTGTTTTTCTCTTCCCAGTCTAGATGAGATCACATTGTGAACAGGAAATGCAGTTTGCGAAATCACTGAAACCTTACACAGTGAGGAGAGACATCGTAAACGACCAGCATTACACCTCCTGGGATTTCGGGGAATGGTGCCATATGGGAAAGTGCTGGGGGTCAAGGAGGATTGAACGAGGGTGTACAGAGAGAAATTGTCTTGCATAGTGCCGGTGTTCAGCTGTTTAGGCTAGTGGAGAAAGTGCAGTAGAATGCATATCTTCCTGAGCTTCCTACTATAAGTAAACATCTCACAATGGAGCAAAACTGCCAAATGATTTTCATTCCAACACCGACAAAAGGTGCAGCTTACAGAAGTCACGTGTTTGCACTGTCAGTCTCTCTCCCCGGGAGCAGTAGTACTCACCCACGTTGATTCAGATAGCACAGTTCTTCCTGTGTCATATCCCTTCGAGAATGGAAGGACAGGTATTAATAACCCGTACATCGAACGGAATATCTGTATTGCCCAATAAGAATCACTTAACTATCCAAACTCCTTTTTAAAATCACTTGACCCATAACCTTGTGTGTCTCCAGTTTGTCCAATCCCTCTTCTTAAGCCCGTACAATATCCTGGCAAATCTCCCCTGCATTGTTTCCAGTGCTGTCGCATCCCTGCTATAATGAGAATTGCATAACTAACACACAATAGTCTCGCTAGAGCCGAATGAACAAGTGAAATAAATGATGCAGAAGTCCACAGAAACTGATGCTTTTTGAATAAAGTTTATTTTCCTCAATGTTGCCCTGTGTCCTTTTCCTGAGCCTGATGTTTCAATAATCGCTGGTCCATGTCAGTAAAAGCTGCAACCTGAGGATTGAGCTGAAAAATGTGTTGCTGGAAAAGCGCAGCAGGTCAGGAAGCATCCAAGGAGCAGGAGAATCGACGTTCAGTTCATAAGCCCTTCTTCAGGCATAAGCCCTTCTGAAGATTCTCCTGCTCCTTGGATGCTGCCTGACCTGCTGCGCTTTTCCAGCAAACACATTTTTCAGCTCTGATCTCCAGCATCTGCAGTCCTCACTTTCTCCTCCATGAGGGTCGATCTCACAATCGCGGTATCGAAATGTATCAACTGGTTTGCAGGGCCCGATGGTAAGACTTACACATGGTCACCCAGCAACAGTGAGCGCAGGAACACAGACTGAACGGGGTCAATGTGAAAGTGATTGTAAGGGAAATTGGAGGGGGAACTTAAAGGTGGTAAGTGATTGCGGGAAAGAGGGAATTCTCCGAGAATGGGTGAGTCTGAATCCTTAAATATGAATCGCAGAGATGTGTGAGAGAGAGTGGGGTTTGATATGGGAAACATCGTAATCTCTGAGAATGCTTTCATGTAAAATCAACTAATCCCTTTCCGTGTTTCTTCAGCATGAGTCACAAGGAAGAAAATGCAGTGACTCGGATTCGAACGAGCTTACTGCGGCCACAATGCAGAATATTTTAACATTCAAACCATTACTGAGTCATGCAGGGACACGCGTTTGAAACAGCAATATTTACAGTGACAGATGATATGTTAGGAAGAGTAGCAGATGCACAACAGGAATATTAGGCGAGCGATAGCAGACATGTGGGAATCCAGAATTAGCTGAATATTTAAATTCGATACCCCGAAACGCTGTTGTGGTTCCATCGAGGACTGCATGTTGAAGACTGAGTTTGATAAATTTCTAGAAACAAAAAGGTTCAGGGGATTGTGCGGGATATTGGTGTAATATATGTTTAAATAACAGTGTGTTAATAACAGTTTTTCACCAACTTCCCCACACAAGGAAGTACCCACTGCTGCAGTCAGTCACATAACCCCAGTTCTGAGAACCGGAATCAGATAAACTTCGTGGCGCAGCCGCAAATACCAAACGGGAAGTAGGGTTGGAAATGAGCACATGAAGCTATTCTATCGCACCAGTGACATGACTGTTAAAAGTGCGCTCATAAAGTCATACGGTTATAGATATGTATAGCATGGCAACAGGCTCTTCGGTCCAACCCGTCCATGCTGATCAGATATCCTAACCCAATCTAGTCCCACCTGCCAGCACCCGGCCGATATCCCTCCAAACCCTTCTTATTCACATACTCATCCAAATGCCTTTGAAATGTTGCAATTGTACCAGCCTCCACGACTTCCTCTTGCAGCTCATTCCATACACGCATCACCCTCTGTATGAAAAAGTAGCCCTTAAGGCTTCTTTTATATGTTTCCATTCTCAACCTAAATCTATGCCCTCTCGTTTTGGACACCCCGACCCCAGGGAAAAGACTTTGTCTATTTATTCATGCGCGTGAAATGCTGAGGCAGGGAGTACTTCTGGTCAAAGGCGAGGTGGAAGGGCATATTAGTCTCAATTTATTATGTTGTTAAGATTCAGCAGCAGCATTAACCCGCACTGAGGATTGGCTCAGAGGAAGCGTGCTGGAGCCTTAAGAGAGAGGTCGATGTATTGAAAGCATTCTAAGAGATTTTCCTCAACAAAGCGTTATTTTGTTACTTTTACAGGAAGAGCTGCTTTTGCTCACATCGTTTCCACATCATTCTCTTGCTCCAATAAAAATTCTAATCCGGCATACATTGCTTCCATCCCAACACAGAAAGGCGTCCTATTCTCTCTCCATTTGGGATAACCTGATTTGATAATGTCATTCTTCGAATGGAGAAATGCAGCAGGGAGTTGTTAGTTCAGCGGCGATCTATTGGGCTAGTAATCTTTGGAGACTGGAACGTGGCAGCTGCTGTTAGTTAAATTCGATGAGTAAAATCTGGAAAATACACCCAATCTCAGCAACAGAGACAATAACTTTATATTGCTGAAAACTCATTTATTCATGTTCCTTCGAAAGAGAAATCTGCCGACCATAACGATTCCTGTCAACATGTGACTCCAGGCCCACAACAATGTGATTCCCCCATGAATGCTCTCTGACTCAGTTCAAGGTGAATTAAGAATGAAGAACAAATGCTCTTCAGACCAAGGATAACAACATTCCGTGGGAGAATAAGGAAGAATAAAAATACATGGACAACGGGGAAAATGGGTATCGTGTCTGTGTGGACTCGAATTCAACTGATTGTCAAACTGAATAGACACAAGGATATCCACGGTGCCAATAAGTTAGGACCATGGGGTGACTGCAGGAAGGGATTCAATTACCTGTGTAGGTGTAAACTCACTTGCTCAGCCACAATGCGCACAGGTCATTCACTATTCCCATATGCGAGAAAGTGTCCCTCAGGAGATCAACTGATAGAGTCAACAGCGAGTCTACAAATGAAAGCAGGAGTTCGAAACTGCTGTTATTGCAGCTGTTCATCCCAATCAGCAATGAACCCTGTTTGGATGCGTGTTTCAAGTGGAGTTCCATTGTTTTCTGATGTAGACCAATGATTTAGACTTAGTTGTAGGAGCCAAAACTCAGAAGTTTGCTGATGATGCAACAATTGGTCGTGCAGTTGACTATGACGACGAATGTCAGAGATTGCAGGGAAGTATCAATCTGTTGGAAAGGAAAATGGCGAATGGAATTGAATCCATATCAATGAGTGTTAACGAAAGTTGGGAGAAGAAACAATATCAGTGAGTATTCTGTGTGGTGTAGATAGACAAAGAGATCTTGGCGTGGACATTCATGATCGCTGAAGATTAATGGACAGGAGAATCAGTTGGACGGACGTGCGTACTGTCGATGCTGGAGATCAGTCAATATCAGAGTGGTGCTGAAGAAGCACAGCAGGTCAGGCAGCATCCGAGTTGCAGAAACAAGTGACGTTTTGGGCAAAAGGCTTTCATCAGGAATAAGGCTGATAGCACCGAGGTTGGAGAGATAAATAGGAGGAGTGGGGCTTGGGAGAATTTAGCTGAGAGTGCAATAGGTGGATGGAGGTGGGGATAAGAGTGTTCGGTCGGAGAAGAGGGTGGAACGGATAGGTGTGAAGGAAGATAGACAGGTGGGGCAGGTCAGTAGGACGGTGCCAAGCTGGAAGGTTGGAGCTAGTGTAAGGTTGGTGCCGGGGTGGGAGAATGAGGAAACTGGTGAAATCCACATTGATGCCATGGAGTTGAAGTCTCAAGAGGCAGAAGATGAGACGTTCTTCCTCCAGTCGTTGGGTGGTGAGGAAGTGGTGTTGGAGGAGTCTGAAAACCTGCATGTCCTCGGGAAAGTGGCGGGGAGGAGTTGAAGTGTTCGGTCACGGGGCGTTGGGATTGATTGTTGCCGACGTCCTGGAGATGTTCTCTGAAGCGCTCTGCGAGAAGATGTCCGGTGGCCCCACTGTTCAGGAGACTGCATCGGGAGCAACGGATGCAATAGATGACATGTGTGGAAGTGCAGGTGAAACTTTGATGGATGTGAAAGGCTTCTTCGGGGCATTGGGCAGAGGTGGAGTGTGTGTTGGAGCAGGTTTTGCAATTCCTGTGGTGGCAGAGAAGGTGCCAGGAGGGGACGATGGGTCATTGGAGGGCGGGGACTTGACGTGGTAGTAGTGGAGAGAGCGGTCTTTGCGGAAAGTGGATAGGGGTGGGGAGGGAAAAAATATCCCTGGAGGTCTGTGTTACTGATGTTTTTAACAAACCCACTGACACCCACAGATATGTGGATTCCATCTCCTCCCACCACACCTCCGGCACAAATGCTTTCCTGTGTTCCTAACTCCTCTGCCTCTGCTGCATCTGCTCCCAGAGGACCAGTTCCACCACAGAACACACCAGAAGGCCTCCTTCTTTAAAGATCGGCAATTCCCCTCTCATGTGTTTGAAGATGCCCTGTAATGCATCTCATCCAAGTCCTGCAATCCATCCATGAACCCCACATCTCCAAACACAACATGGACGGAACAAGGACAGAGGAAAGTCCACACCTTCCATTGCACCAACCTCCGCATAAATCACATCATCTGCCGACATTTTCGCCACCTCTAAATTGACCCCAGCACCAGGGATATATTTCCCTCCCCAGACCTATCCGATTTCCTCAAACACCTTTCCCTCCGCGACTACCTAGTCACGTCCACGCCCTCAAATGATCCACCATTCGCTCCGTGCACCTTCCTCTGCCACCACAGGAATTGCAAATCCTGCACGAACATCTCCCCCCTCACCTCTATCCAAGGCTTCAATGGAGCCTTCCACATCCATCAAATGTTCACCCGCACTCCCACACGTATTATTTTTTATATCTGCTGCTCCAGGTGCGGTCGCCTCTAAATTGGGGAGACCGGATGTCTTCTGACAGAGCACTTCAGAGAACATCTCAGGACAACTGCAAGAATCAACTCCACTGACCCATGGCCAAACATTTCGACTCCCTCTCCCACTCTCCCGAGGACATGTAGGCCCTGGGCCACCTTAATCACCACTCCCACACCACCCGACGCCTGGAGGAAGAACGCCTCATCTTCTTTCTCGGGACCGTTCAACCCCATCAATGCGTACTTCATCAGTTTCCTCATTCCCACTCCCTCATCTTACGCCAGTTCTAACCTTCCAGTTTTTGCACCGTCCTCCGGACCTGTCCCACCTCTGTTTTGTCATTCCCAACATTCCCTCCATCCTCCTCTCTCACATATTGTCTTCACCCCCTCCTCCATCCACCTACTGCACTCTCAGATATCTTCTCCCCAACCCACTCCCTCCCATTTATCACTCCACCCCATAGGCACCCAGTGTCATTCATGATGATGGGTTTTTGCCCGAAACTTGACATTTCCTCAGATACTGCCGGAACTGCTGTGCTTCTCCAGCACTGCTTTCATCTTTAGGGAAATCAGTTGATTGAGAAGGTTTTTGGATATTTTCTGTTGTTGACCACAGGTTGTGGATGTTTAGGGAATACCTAAAAGACTGAGCACAAGTCTGGTCTCTGCATTAATCAACATTTTTTAAATGTTAAGATAAAAGAGTGATGAAGTATGCAACTTTGCCAATCAAGACTGCTTCACCACTCAATGAGTTTATCACTGATTCATTCCCATGTCAGGGTACAATGGTCCTTCGAGGGTATTAGATTACATTAGAGCGTGGAAACAGGCCCTTCAGCCCAACAAGTCCACACCGACCCGCCGAAACGCAACCCACCCATACCCCTACATTTACCTACCCTTACCTAACACTACGGGCAATTTAGTATGGCCAATTCACCTGACCTGCACATGTTTGGACTGTGGGAGGAAACCAGAGCAAACCCGGGGAGAACATGCAAACTCCACACAGTCAGTCACCTGAGGCGGGAATTGAACAAGGGTCTCTGGCGCTGTGAGGCAGCAGTGCTAACTATTGGGTCACCATGCCGTCCACACGGTATCTTGCAAATGGTGCCGTTTCGTTGCATCTTCGAAGCTTGTCCTTGTCGTTAGCATAGCTGTTGAGCTTTGAAGGTTCTGTTAAAAATTCCCGGATGACTTACTCCAGTACATCGTGTAGTTGGTGCACTCTGTTGCAATTGTGCGTTAGCGGTGAAGGAAATAAATATTCTGGTACTGAAGAATGTACAATCAAGTGACTGCTTTATTGTGCACGGTGTCCAGTACCTTAAATGTTGTTGAAGTTACACCCATCTAGCAAATGGAGAGAGTTATGTTCCACATTGCTGTTGTGCCTTGCAAACGGTGTAGGATTCACTGAGCAATGACTTAAGTTTATAATCAAAACTGTCTGCCAACTGACATGTTTTTGTTGTCAAAGTGTTTCTACAGCCAGTCTCAATCGTTTTTCCCAAATACTAGCTCCGTGGACGATTACACGGGGTAATTTGGTTAAAGCCAAGCCATTGAAGTACAATGGGGTATGATTAGGTTCTCATTTGTCAGAGTTATCATTAGTGTATTTCGTCCTTGTGTGGACCAATCTGATTCCAATCGCTATCTGATTTCAAGTTCCAATTCCCGTCGGTGCTTGAAACTTCAACAGTTGTCTCACAGAAATGTCTCCACTTGGCTTAATAATATATAAGGACGCTGCAGGGGACAGCAGAGATTTGCGAACATGTTGATAACCCTGGAGAAAATGTAGCTTCGTTGAATGAATGGTTCGGCTGGGATTGATCTCCTTGAAACGAAAGAGGCGGAGGGGACCTGTATAATCACATAATAACATTTATAACGGTCAGTATTCATAGGATCTTGACAGGGTAGGTACAGTCATGTGGTTTACCCTCTGGTATGAGGAGAGCACCAGAGTACATGAACTCAGAATTAGATATTGCCTATTTAATTCAGAAATGAGGAGTCATTTCTTTGTTCAGGGACCAGAGAATCGGTGGAACACTTTACTAAAACTGTTGTTGAGGCTGAGTTGTGTATTTTCAAACTGTGCCAGACTGATATTTAACCAAAAAGACGATGAAGCTCTATCGAGGTAAGGTAGGAGAATGGAGTTGAAGATTATCAGATCAGCCATGAGTTCGTTGAATGGTGGAGCAGTCTCGATAGGCTAAATATCCGACTTCCAATCCTATATCATTTGGTCTAACTCAATATTTTATTGATAAGTTTAGAATTCTGAGAGGATGGGATGATGTCATAGTAAAGTTTTATCAAACTGATCAGACAGATCAGGAACTCGGCTCATAAACTGATGATCAAGGAATATGCTGTGGCCTGGAGACAACAAATGGCACTGGTAATACCACATACGGATACGTGCAGAAGGTGTGATTGCTAATGAAAATTCGTGGATCTAATGTTGTTGGCAACTTGGTGATCACGCTAGATGATGGATTACGGTATGATCCACACAGCAGTAGTTTGTGAAAGAATGAAAGGTTCGTTTCATAGGAGAAGTTTTCTGCAGCTGCATACGTTTCCGATATTACTTTGCATCTGAAGTCGTCCAAATTCGACATTGTTTTCTCGCACCTTCTACCCCCCCACACCCCACTTTTAAACTTTTACCTGGCCACAGGCTGTCTCTCTCCTGATGAAACTCACTGCTTGTGTGTCTCTTGATGTGCCTTTCCAAGTATTTTGGAAACGGATTCTCTGAGTGACAGAAATTCTGCTCCCATCATTTCTTTGTCCTACATCGATGGTTTTGAAAGCCTGACGTTCAGAAATATACGAACTTGAAAGAGTGAATTTACCACCTATTTACTCTCTCCAAACCAAAATACCCAGGAAAACTTCCATTCGGTTTTCCTTGGTTCATTGTCAAATTTTTCAACACACAAATAAATAAAATTCCATCCCCACTAAACGCCGTCAGCATCGTCTCTAATGTCTTAGCAACCCAGTAAATTCTGGCAGTGTCCTCTCTGATAGAATCACAGATTCCCTACAAGGCAGAAAGTACAGTTCAGACAATCGAGTCTGTAGGGACACTCTGAACAGCATCTCAACCAGATCTAGCTCCCGTCTCTATCCCCGCAGGCCCCTGGCTTGTGATTTCAAATAAACCTGCTGGAATAAAACCTGGCATCGTGTGACTGCTGACCTTATCGCTCTGTTACCCATGGCTAACTCACTTAACTTACTGAATTCACTCTCTGGACACATCAGCGCAATTTAACATGACCAATCTAACTAACCTACAGACTTAACAGCAGTTCGAACCACTGAGCAAATGTACCATCACATTGAACACTATCTGTATCATTTACACACTGTTAACTCAGCCGAGTGAAAGCAAGCTGCGCCCATCAACCGGAATTCAATGCACTCAAACGTGGTTCTGCGCTGTACAACCTCAGTAGTTCTGCTGGAAATGTTTCTGCACTCAGGTCTGAATGGGTTTACTTTGTTTCCTGCCTCAGATTCCTGCTTTAAATAAATACATTAGTCAGGAACAACTCTATATAATGGTTTTCATTGCAACACAAACACAATGTGCAGTTTGCTGAAGTTACGTGTTTGCACTTTCACTGACACTCTCTCTCCCCAGGAGCTGCAGTCCTTCCCCAGCTGATTCAGACAGCACATTCTTTCCTGTGACATATCCAATCGAGAATGAAAGGCCAAGCATAAGGGACACTAACCACGATACTATCGAGGACAACATCGAAGGAGGCCCTTCAGCCTGTTGTGGCCGCACTTGTCCAACGCAACTGCTTAACGACCTGAATCAAGTCTTCCATTGTTTAGCCCATAGTCTTATATGTTTTGGCATCACAAATTAACATCTCAATTTTTTTTCCTCTCTGACCCTTTCAGCACATCTACTCAAAACATTTTGCCTTTTCCCGAAATCTCTTGGCCCCAGTGTTCGATCCCTCCATCAATAACAAACGCTTCTTTCAGTCTATCCTATCCATATCCCTCATTATTTTGTACATTTCAGTCGTGTCTTCTCCAATCTCCTCTGCTCGGTGACAAACTACCCCAGTCTGTCCAATCTCTCCTCATAACTGAAACTCTTCAGCCCAGACAATATCCCATTGAATCTGTCCTGCAACGTTTCCATTGCGATCACATCATTGCTATACTGTGAATTGCAGAACTGCACACAGTAATCTAGCTAGAGCCGAATTAACTTTTTTTTCGTATTCTGTTACAGTATGAGGGCGTCGCTGACTCGGCAGTATTGATTGCGATCGCCAATTGCACAGCGGGCATTTGAGACTCAACCGTATTGCAGTGAGTCTGGAGTCACCTGGAGGCCCGAACAGGTAAGAATAGCATTTTCGTTCCTCCAAGGACGTCAGTAAACCCGATGGTTTTGTTTTTTCAACAATTGACCATGGATTTATAGGTGTTATTAGATTCGTAATTGCAGATATTTATTGAATCTCAATTCTAACACCTGGCATGTTTGGAGTCAAACCCGGGTCCCTGGTTCATTTGCATGGTGTCTGAGTTAACAGTCCAGTGGTGATAGAGCTCAGCCATTGCAGAAAACCCGTGAAACTAATCTTTCTCAATGAAGTCGCTTTTCCTCGATATTGTAATGTGTCATTTTCCTGAGCTTGTCCCCCAATAATCGCAAGTCCATATCAGTAAAAGCTGCTACCTGAGGATTGGCCTCACAACAGCGGTAACCAAATGGATCAACTGGTCTGCAGGTCCCGATGGTGGGGTTGGGGCACGTTCACCCAGCAACTGTGACCGCAGCAGCACAGAGTGAACAGTATCAAAGTGAGAGTCAGTGTTAGATTCTGCAGTGCCTTAATGAAATAGGAAATGACTCCACAACCACATGATGAAAGTGCAGCGCTCCGAAAACTAGTGCTCAGTTAAACCTGTTAGACTCTAACCTGGTGGTGTGTGATTTTTAACTTTGTACACCATAGTCCAACACCGGCATCTCAAAATTAATGAAATGGGGATGTGGGACGGAAAGTTCAGTTAGTGATCGAAGGAGGGAGAGAAATCTTTGAGAACGGGTGGATTTGAATTCTGACATACGAAACACAGAGATGTGAGCAAGCAGAATTTGAAGGGAAAAGATCATCACCTTGGAGAGAATTACCATGTTAAAACAACTGATTCCTTTATGTTTCACAAAAACTGGGGCAGATAGAGCAATTACTGCCGTGACTCGGATTCGAACCGAGGTTGCTGCGGCCACAACGCTACGTACTAACCATTATACGATCACGGCATTTCACAGACGCGAACAGTGACCGCAGGCAATAAGAACAGTATCATAGGAAATGTTAGGCAGCGTACCAAATGCACAATATCAGTGCTTAGCGAAAAGTGGCACATCTGTGGGAACTCAGAATGGGCTGACCGTTTAATATCGGTTCCCCCAGTGGCTGTGGTGATTCCATCATTAATATGCTGTAGGCTGAGATAAATAGATTTCTCCAAAACATCAAAAACTCCGGGGACAGTGCAGGTGTGGCTGAAATGTATGCTTCAATAGTAATGCAGTTTAACATCGGCTACTTCACCAGTTTCCCCCCACAAGGCAGTAACCACTGCTGCCACATAGTCCCAATTCCCCGCCCCAGAATCAGAGGAACTGAGTCGCGAGGATCCAACTGTAAGTCGGGATGGGAATGAGGTCGCACAGATACTCGAGGGCTCCAGTGACACAACCGGTGAATGCACGGCATTTCTATGATGGTTTAGAGGCGCAAGCAATTCCGAGGTTGAGAGTGCTCCTGGTCAAAGGCGGGGTAGAAGGGATTTTTTTTCACGTTTATATCAATCTACAGTGCAGCTTGCTGCGACAGCTGAGTGCCACAACTGGAGCTTGGGCGGCTGGTTTGAAGTTTGAACTTGGTTCACTGTCACCAACTTGCCTGGAATGAATTGCCTTCACCATTTTCATTTCCAATTGTTTAATATCTGCCTGCAGTCTGCGGCTTTCTTCCTCATTGTTAATTGCATGACTAACTGTTGTAAGATCTGCACACTGCTAAATCACGGCCACTACAAGTAAATATGAATCATTGATCTATATGAGAAAACAGTGGAACTCACTGCAGGCATGATTCGTAGGTTTGCAGGCCACGCCAGAATTGGAGACAGTGAGAAAGATTATCGAAGTTTCAAAAGGATCTTAATCCAATGAATCGTTGGACAGAAAAATGTCACATGGATAAGTGGAAGGTATTGCATTTTGGTACGACAACAAGTTGCGTAGTGTTGGAGAACACGGAATCTCGGGGTGAAGGTGCATAATTCCTTGTAGTTTGCATCACCTACAGACAAGGTGTTTCAAAGGCATTTAACATACTTCCCTTCACTGTTCAGTCCTTTGTGTATAGGAGTCGGGACATTATGTTGAAACTTTGCAGGACAGTGAAGAGGCCTCTTCTGGAATATTATGTCCAGTTCTGGTCGCCCAGTTGTAGAAATGATATTATTCAGCTGGAGCACGTTCAGAAAAGTATGCACGCATGTTGCGATGTGTGGAAGGTTTGAGTTATAATGAAAGGCTGGATAGGCTGAGACTATTTTCAGATTCGTGATCGGGGTGCTGGAAAACCACAACAGGTAAGGCAACATCCCAGGAGCAGGAGAATAATTTTTTGCGCAAGTGTCCTTCATCAGGCTCTTCACCGAAACGTCGATTCTCCCGCTCCTCAAATGCTGCCTGACCTGCTGTGCTTTCCCAGCACAACACTCTGGACTCGGATCTCTCATTGCCATTCTCACTGTCTCCTAGTTGAGACTGTTTTCACTCTCGGTTAGGGGTTTGAACGGCGACCTGACAGAAGTTTACGAATTATTGAGAGGCAAATTAGAGTTAACGATAGCTGCCTTTTCCGAGGATGGGGATTTCAAGGTGAGAGGGCATATGACAGAGAGAGATTTTAAAAAAAAATCATGAGAGGCTTTTTTTTAAGGAAGGTGTTTTACGTGTGCAATTAACTTGCTGAGGAAGTGATGGATGAGGGTATGTTTGCAACAGTTAATGGACAGTTGATTCCAAACATGAATGGGAAAGTGGGATTTTTAAAATAAATTTATTCATGCCTAGTACATCAGTTATTTCCCAGAGGACATTTAAAAGTCAACCACGATATTAACCATCTGGAGTCTCCTGTGGGACAGAGCAGATGAATATGATAGTTTGCTTCCCGAACTGGCATGAGTGAATCAGATGGGATTTTCCACACAACTGATTCAGGTCATCACGAGACTCTTCAATTCCAGGTGCTTATTGAATTCAAACTCCACTATCTGTCATGCCAGGGCCTGAACTCTTTGTCCCCAAAATATTACCTGGTTTTTTTTGGATTAACAACTCAGTAATAAAACTACAAGGGCATTATAACCACTCAACGGGTACAGGAAGAGGCAATAGACAATAGACAATAGGTGCAGGAGTAGGCCATTCAGCCCTTCGAGCCTGCACCGCCATTCAATATAATCATGGCTGCTCATTCCTAATCAGTATCCTGTTCCTGCCTTATCTCCATAACCCTTGATTCCACTATCTTTGAGAGCTCTATCCAACTCCTTCTTAAATGAATCCAGAGAGTGGGCCTCTACTGCCCTCTGGGGCAGAGAATTCCACACAGCCACCACTCTCTGGGTGAAGAAGTTTCTCCTGAGCTCTGTCCTAAATGGTCTACCCCGTATTTTTAAGCTGTGTCCTCTGGTTCGGCACTCACCCATCAGTGGAAATATGTTTCCTACTGCCAGAGTGTCCAATCCTTTCATAATCTTATACGTCTCAATCAGATCCCCTCTCAATCTTCGAAACTCAAAGGTATACAAACCCAGTCGCTTCAGTCTTTCAGTGAAAGGTAATCCTGCCATTCCAGGAATTGACCTCGTGAACCTACGCTGCACTCAATAGCCAGAATGTCTTTTCTCAAATTTGGAGACCAGAACTGTACACAGTACTCCAGGTGTGGTCTCACCAGGGCCCTGTACAGCTGCAGAAGCACCTCTTTGCTTCTATACTCAATTCCTCTTGTTATGAAGGCCAGCATGCAATTAGCCTTCTTCACTACCTGCTGTACCTGCATGCTGGCCTTCATTGACTGGTGTACAAGAACACCCAGATCTCTCTGTACTGCCCCTTTACATAAATTGATTTCATTGCGGTAGTATTCTGCCTTCCTGTTCTTGCTACCAAAGTGGATAACCATACATTTATCCACATTAAACTGCATCTGCCATGCATCTGCCCACTCACCTAACTTGTCCAGGCCACCCTGTAATCTCCTAACATCCTCATCACTTTTCACCCTGCCACCCAGCTTTGTATCATCAGCAAATTTGCTAATGTTATTGCTGATATCATCTTACATATCATTAACATATATTGTAAAAAGCTGTGGTCCCAGCACGGATCCCTGCGGTACCCCACTGGTCACTGCCTGCCATTCCGAAATGGAGCCGTTTATCACTACCCTTTGTTTCCTATTAGCCAACCAATTTTCAATCCAATCTAGTACTTTGCCCCCAATACCATGCACCCTAATTTTACTCACTAACCTCCCGTGTGGGACTTTATCAAAAGCTTTCTGAAAGTCCAGGTACACTACATCTACTGGATTTCCCTCGTCCAACTTCATAGTTACATCCTCAAAAAATTCAAGAAGATTAGTCAAGCATGATTTCCTCTTCATAAATCCATGCTGACTCTGTCCTATCCTGTTACTACTATCCAGACGTGCAATAATTTCATCCTTTATAATAGACTCCAGCATCTTTCCCACCACTGAGGTCAGACTAACTGGTCTATAATTTCCTGCTTTCTCTCGCCCACCTTTCTTAAAAAGTGGTACAACATTAGCCACCCTCCAATCCTCAGGAACCGACCCTGAATCTATTGAACTCTGGAAAATAATCAACAACGCATCCACGATTTCCCGAGCCTCCTCCTTCAGTACCTTGGGATGCAGACCATCAGGCCCCGGAGACTTATCAACCTTCAGACCTAATAGTCAGATGGGAGTAGATTAGTTTGGCAGTATGTTCAGCATGGATTGGTTGCACTGATGGGCCAGTATGCCTTCATGCTGTATGACTCTATGATTGACGCTATGGAACAAATAGCTGGTTGGTATTAACAGCAGCATTGACAGCATAATCGAATACCTGATGGAATATGTAATCCTGCTGGAGTGTCCGGAGGTTGTTTTGCTCAGTGATCCCTTCCCACACACGGGACTGGTGAACGGTTTTTCCACAGTGTTACTGATTAAATGAGTTTGCATTTCTGTGGTTAATTGAATCCCTTCCAGCAGTTCCCACATTTGCCTGCTTTCTCGGTGGTATCAGCGTCGTTTTTTCTACCCAGGGTGAACAATCCTTTCAAATTGTTTCCACACGGATACAAATCATGTTATCCATGTTATAAATGTGTTTTCATTCTTTCTCATTCACCCACAGGGTTTTAGTGTCACTGGTCAGGACAACATTTATTCTTCGCCCCTCGTTCATTGCTGCCTGGCTACACCACAAACTCGGGTGCGATCACAGCCTCAGGTGTCTGTCTGTGGGCAGTCTGAGCACTCTCTTTGTGTTTGCGTTTTTATTTCTCCCTCTGACCAAAGATGTGCCAGTTAAAGGGATCAGCATTGGGAAATGTAGGCTTATGGGATAGAGAATACCGTGGCGTCTGGTGAGATGTGCTTCGGATGGACCGTGTGGACTGGAAGGGCCGACTAGCCTGCTTCCCCACACGATGGGGATTCTTGAACCAAGGGTCAGCGCATGGTATTCTGGTCCTGGAATCTCTCGTAGGAGGACTGGGTGAAGATGGTAGAATTCTCTGCATACGGGACACGAATGAATGGGATTTCAGGAATTTAAATGTATTATCTCTGTTTCTGAGGTCAGGCTTGCATTCCAGGTTTTATTCGTCGAGCTTAAACATCACCGTTTCCGTCTCCCAGTCGCAAAGTATCATTAGTTTAAAATATCACCCCAACACCACCTTCTCCAGGTTGAAGTCTTGACTGTGTGGAAGAAACTGATACTGAGCTTATGCAAGCAAATGCACCTGCCACCACCAGTGTCGGAAACACTGATCCAAATAGCAAAATCATCTTTTAGACCCACCACTGCAAAGTTAAGGGCTCAACACGCTCCAGTTATGCCACTCAGCTGTCTTAGCAAGATGCACTGTAGATCGCTATGATAGTATGAACGGGGGCAACTATTCCCGTGATTAGAAGCACAGACAACCTAGGAATTTCTTGCGCCTCTATGCCATCATAGATGGACCGCACGCTCACCTGTTGCATCACTGGAGCCAGAGAGTAACTCTGCGCACTCATCCCATCCCCATTTCCGGTTGGATCTGGGCGGCTGTGCCGCAGTTTCTCTGATACCGCGGTTGTGAAATCAATCCCCATGTAGCAGCTTTTACTGACATAGGCCAGAGACAATTGGAGCGTCAGGCTCATGGAAAATACTCAAGGCATTTTCGGTGAAAAGACATTTTATTAAAAAAGATCAGATTTTGTGTCTTTCTTCGTTGGTCTTGTGGTAAGTTCGTAGGACTGATAATCCAGAGACCCAGGTAATACTCTGGGTACTCGGGCTTGAATCCCACCATGCCATGATTGTCAAATTTGGATTCAATAAATATCTGCAAGGAAGAATCTAATGATCCATTGACAATTCTCGGAATAAAATCTGTTTCACTGATATCATTTCGGGATGGAATTTGCTATCCTTACTTGGTCTGGCCTGCATGTGACTTCAGACTCATAGCAATATGGTTGAGTCTCAACTGCCCTCTGGGCAGTAAGGAATGGGTAATAATTTCTGCCGAGCCAGAATCACCCTCAGAATAATCCAGAAATTTGAAAATAAGTACTCATTATGCCCAAGCAAGAGTGTTGTGTGCAGTTGTACAAGTCACATTGATCTCTCGGGGGTAGAAGCCTCTCACTAAACAGGTGAGGGAAAGAAACCTCTGAGCGGAAACGTCTTCTGTGGGTGGCAGTAGGATAGATACTGATGGCTCCAGTAGCTTTTCTCCTGCAGAATATTTGAAACAAATATAAATCAACTATAAAAATCCAGAATCAACATTGCAATTTCACTACATATTAAAATATGCCAGTTTTGTTTTTAAAATTTGGGCTTTATACACTCTCATTTTCTAAACCAGCAGAATAATATCCATTCTGTTCATGAAGAGTAAAGAGTTTTATTCGAAAGTGGACTCCATGTTTCTAACCCACAACTAAGACATCCTGTACATTTGTCATTGCTGATGTTAAAAACACAAACCAGGTTTCTTCCTATTTTATTTGACTTATAATCATAAAAGATCAACCTTTGGTCCATTCTGTTCTCAATCAGATATTTAGCTATCCTGCCATCAGACACATCTTTCATGGTGCAAAGATTATTTGGAGCTAATCTAAGCATGC
This sequence comes from Chiloscyllium plagiosum, assembly GCF_037043375.1. Lineage (NCBI taxonomy): Eukaryota > Metazoa > Chordata > Chondrichthyes > Orectolobiformes > Hemiscylliidae > Chiloscyllium > Chiloscyllium plagiosum. Next base: position 79,243,312 of record NW_028270169.1, on the reverse strand, counting down.
CATGTATGTAACTGGATTTAGATTACACATGGAATACTTTGTTCTTTTATCTCACCGCTCACCATTTCCCTTGCGGATGGAGTCTCTCAGAGGAGTCGGTAGATACGGATGGTTCACCACGCATTCAAAACTAAAGTCACTCAGCAAGGTTTGAGTAGAAATGCTCAATTTGCTGATCACGCTGTCGGGATCTTCTCCAGGCTGGTTAGCAAACTCTGATTTCAGAGTCTTCTTTTCTTGTATCCAGGTGACATTGACTCCAGAAGGAAGATTGGACATAACACAGGTTAATGTCACCGTCGCCTCCAGTAAGACCTGTTCTACTGGCGGTGGTAGAATTTTAACTGTGTAATCGTGGCACTCATTAACTCCTATGAAACAAAAATCAAATCAATGAAAAATGCCTCTTTCGAATCAAAACACCGAGCCTTCAGGCTACTCCCACATGAAGTGAAGAAACCACTTTGAAATGGCAGCTTCCAACAATTGCTGAAATGATGGTTCCTGTTGTTTATATATTTTGATTTGTGAAAACATTTGTTATTATCTATAACATGCCCCGTGTAATCATTCATAAAGAACACTGGCTTTGTAACAAGTGAAACCTGTGAAAAAGTAAAATCAAAGATACCATGGTGTAACACATGGAATTACCTTCCTTCCAGAGTTCTTCTCTCACTTACGACCATCCATTCATACTTGTGACAAGAGTAATCTGAATATAACGGCTTCATTTCTATGTTCATAAAACTTACTTGCAAATGCTGCTGGGCATTCTGAATGCCAAATTACATCCCGAATTTTGGGCAAACTGTAATCAATCATAATTATTGTCTTTGTTCTCATGTATTTGCAGAGGATATAAGTTGTTACGGGGCAGTGATCAGTAACAGAAATTTTAATCAATATGTTTAACGTTATTGAAAATAATTAACATTATTGGTGTGAGATCATTCTCTAAAACATACCATGAGATATTATTACTCCTGTCAAATTTGGAGTAGATCTAAAAACAAAACAGTGAATTCCTTAGTAGAACAAAGACTAAAAAAATACGAGTGTCTTAAATTATTCTACCAACTTGATGGAAATTTGCGCGAGTATTATTCAGACTTCCACTGCTCACTGCATGAACATTTCCATCCTCACCTGGGCTCAATCAGTCTGACTCAAATTCCTAGATCGTTCATCCCTACTGTAGCCTTACCACTAGAATGTATTCTCCTGCCACATCCACTAATTGCAGAGAGTATCTTAAAGAGGCTCAATTAGGTCATGTTTATCCAGATCAATCAAATGTGAGACCAACTTGGTCTTCGGCCTGGTCCCATGAATGAAGTTGAAGAGCTCAGTACCAGATAAAATCTATGACGTACAATGCACAAGGACAACAGGTCATTCCTGAACTGGAAATGAAGCACTGAACATATTTTGATCTATTTTGAAAAAAGGGTCGCTGCACATTTTACCATGTCATTTTGAGACCACAAGATAGTAAGATAAAGGTGCAGAATGAGGCAGTTCGGCCAATCGAGTCTGCCCTGCCATTCGATCAAGGCTGGTATGTTCTTCTACCCCATTCTCCAGCCTTCTCCATGTACTAACCGATCTATCGCCACCTTAAATACAGTCACTGACTTGGCCTCCATAACCCTCTGCAGCAATGAATTCCACACATGCACCACCCTCTGGCTGAAGAAATTCTTCCCCATCTCAATGCCAAATGGTGCACCCTTTGACTCCGAGGATATGCACTCATGTCCTACTCTAGCCTACGGCCAAAACATTTACTCCACGTTCATCCAATCTCGGCCTCTCAGCATGTTCTATGTTTCAAAGAAATACCTCTCTGACCCTGCACCCCGGCCCCCACAAGACAGGCACCCCTCCCCCACCCCAACCCCTTTATCCTTAAGCAAGTCACCAGGTATGGATTCGGCACTCTGCCTCTCCAAAAATGTGGTCAGCCAACAAACTACTTTAAAAAAAGACTATTAATCCAGCTCACTGTCTATATGTCTTCAATATAAAGGGAAACATGCTTTTCTGATTTGACATAATGTTGAATTATGAGCAATGCCAATGTAACACTCAAACTGAAATACATGATACGTTTGTTAATGGGATGCTATACACCTGAGTGCTGTTCACTAAATTTGATTAATGTGTGTATCTGATTCACATCGGAGTTCAAAATGATTTCTAGTTCTCTCGTATGTATGTCTTACCCTGGGGTGTGGTGATGTTTTGACTTTGAGTGTTCTCTCCATGAGTGACCTGGCAGGTATAGACTGCGCTGTTGAACCATTCACCATAAGGGACTGTCAGCCGACTCATCACCGAGAAGTTCCCATCCGCCTCACACACAGGAGACGTGAAGACAACAGAATCCACGGATTGGCCATTTTTCAACAATGTCACGGAGATTTCCTTCGGATGGAAATCAATGATTGAACAGATGATGGTTGCAAACTTGCTGCTTGCGATTTCTTCACTGGGACTCACGGTGAGAAGAAGAGTTGGCGGGAGAAATGGACCTTTATGAAAAACATTGCATAAATTATCTGACAAATTTGATAAAAAATACATTCAGTTCTATTATAACAAAGTTTTTTTATGGCTAATAGATACTAACCTTATTATTACAAGTATCATAATTATGCAGAGTGTTATAGAAGCTGAGATCAACACTGTACAATTAGCAGGACGATGTGATAATGACAATGAAATGCTAAAATTACAGGTCACATCAAGGAAGTCAAGAAGACACAGAAATGATAGGCCAGTTAAATCAGAGGGTGAGATAGTAATGTTGGATGGCATTCATTTCAATGATAGGAGCATGATAAACAAGGCCGGTGAGTTAACGGCATAAAGGAGGAAGTGTTGATATCATGGAGACATGTTGAGAGAGGGGGAGGAGTGGCAGTTCAATATTCCAAATATAATGCCTTCAAGCGAGGCAGGAAATGATGTAGAAGCGGGGTAAAGATTGTTGATGTTCACCAGTGTGAGGGAATATCTGGGTATCGAAAACATGGAGAAGTGTTGTGATGTTTTGTTCAGGATTTAGGATAGATGATGTGATGTGCTGTCTTGCTGGATGAAAAATAGTTATATTTCCAGGGCAGATAAAATGTATGCCAGGTGAAGGATGAAATAGTGGGTCGCTGGGAATAATTTATAATTCCTGGCCACAGGGTATATGGCAAAACTGCCAATATGGTATTGTTATGCAGGACGGATGAAGGGAAAAACAATGAAACCACAGGCTCGGCTCAAGCTAGACTCAGTAGTAGGGAACACATTATAACTATGGAGAGGGGAATTAACCTTCATCGGGAAGAGTAATCAACAATTCTCAGCACGAATTTATTGAGAGAAGTCATGTCTGAGCAATTCGATGGTAGTTTTCGCAGGAATAAGTCGATGTCCAGATGATAGTCAAGATCAGAGCCAGGTGAGATCAAGTCAATTTGACGAATTGAATCCTGAGGTAGCTGAGTGGCGGAGTGCAGAGGATAATGGCCGTAGGATGTTTGTGTGGCTGCAAGGATATGTCTAGTGGTGTTCTGCAGGATTCAGTGTTGATTTATTGATGTCTCTATTATGTAAAAGTGATTTAGAATATACTGCAGGAGATTTGGCTAGTAAGTTCACAGATGAAGTGAAAATTGCCATGTTGGCAGGTTCTGAACATGATAGCTTTAGATTGCATTAAGTTACAGAAGGGTTGGCCACTTGTGCTGAGAAATGGCAAATTGAAATCATTCTGGAAAGGTCTAAGGTGATGCACTTGGTCAGAAGAAACTAAGAGGTATTATGTTTTGAATGGTGGAACCCTGAAAAGGATTTCATGCCCATCGATCCCTTATAGTAATGTGGCAGGGGGATAAAAACGCTAAGAATGTGTGAAGAGTATTTGCTTTTATGAGCCAAGACATTTACATTAGGTGTTGGGAGATGATACTGGAAATTAATGAAATACTGGTTAAGCCAGACATGAAGCATCGTGCGTAGTATAGGACTGCATGTTATGGAAGGAATGTGATTAGACAGAAGGCAGCATTGTTGAGATATTCCAGGATTTTTCGTGGGCTTGAAGTTTTTAATTATGAAATGTGATTCACCAAACTGGGGTTTTTCTTGGAGCAGAGAAGATTGTGATGTGTGGAATTATGGTAGACATACACAGAGTAAACAGAACAAAACATTTTCCCTTTATGGATGGAGCAATGTCTCAAGGGCATAGGGTTAAGGTCAGGACACGAGTATATCGGGGAAAACAAAATCACACAGAGGGTGTGAATCTGTAGCTCAGTGCCAGTAAGTCATGTCGAGGCTGAGCCCCGCATAATATGTGAGAAATATTTAGATGCATATAAGAAATGCCAAGTCACACAAAGCAATGGATCAATTGCGGACACATTGAACTGGAATAGTTAGGGAACTGTTATTGATTGGCTTGGACTGAATGGGCCGAATGACCTTTTCCTGTGCTGTATATCTCTATGGCTATGTCAAATGTATTGTAACTAATGCCCTATTCGTGTTAACCAAAGATGTACTGTTCACCTCAGTTTCCACAAGACTTACATGGCATTCCAGTGCTCTGCTTTGACCCGCTGTGTTGAACCTCACAGAAGATTTTGCTACAATCCGCTTCTGACTCAGGCAGGGTTAACTGGCTGCTCAGGGTGTAAGTTCCCTTCTTGTTTCTCACGGATGGATAAGTCTTCAGTGCAGTCGTGATTGGCTGCCCACCTTTCTTCCACGTCACCTTGGTACCGTCAGGGGAATAGTCCATGGCCAAACAACCAAAGATCACAGAACCGTCGGCGTTGTGTTGCTGACAGGAGGAGACAAGTCCATAAAGTGTGGGGGTAGATACAGTCTCTAGGATAGAATGATCAATTGAGCAAGTTACTTTCTGTTAATTCGACCTTATTGGTTACGTAAATGTTTCCTCAGCTGTAATTGTATGCCAGTGTGTTCCTGCTAAAATCTTCAGCATACTTTAAGTTTATTTTTGTTTCCAATCAGTCGGTGATCATGATCTATTGGTTCCCTCGTCAGAAACATGCCCTTGAACTTGACCATTACGATATAACTTAGAAATAAGAACACCCTGATCCCACGAAAAGTAACTGTTAGAAAATCTCACCAAGTAACACTTTCATTGGATTGCAGGTGACGAGCATAGTCGATTCACAAAATCCAAACCAAGAAAACGTGGAAGTTGGAATTGGAAATAAAAACCGAAGTTGCTGGAGAAACCCAACAACTGGCAGCATCAGTGGAGAGAAAACAGAGTGAACGTTTCGAGTCCAGTATCCCTTCCTCGCTTATCAATGTCAGTCAGAATCTCCTCTCTGTGAAGAAGGCAGTTGCAGGGCACTGGGACTGAGAGAATGTCTGTCACAGCTGATATCATGCCAATTATCTGGAAGCTCAATGATCGACTTGTCAATTATCTGAATTCTGGAGGCCTCGTAAACATAGAGGGCCATTAAGGTTCAGAGACTTTAGAGTGTGACAGCTAGCTGAACTGAGCATTTATGTCAATATGATTCGAGAAATGAACAAGTACTCTTTTACTTCAATAACTATTAAACTTACAAGCAGTTCATGGTAAAAGTCTAATCTCTCAGACTAACCACCGCTCTGACTCTCTCTCTCAACCTCAATTTGCACTCACATTGACAACCCCTACACTGTTACACGCTCATTCACCCTCGGAACACATGACTCTCATCGCAAGAGATAACACACATTCAAGGCAATCCATATTCCGGACGACAATGTAATCTCGATTCCTTTCACTCAATTCCACTCCTACTACACTGCACCTGGTCCTTGGTGAATATAGTCCTGACATCAGACTTTTCACAACCCCTGACAGGATGCCACTCCCCCAGATATGACCTCAGACCTTCACCACTGACCTCTCATTTTACCCAAGTCAACCTGTGCACATTGCATCCTAGCTCTGTTCCCATCAGTCCTTCGCCACACTCCGAGCTTTACATTTTGACATCATATTCACTTGACACATCAGTAAAGTAACCTTCTGTCCTCGAAACAGCCCAGCACTCTGCTAAGCCGATCAACTAAACTTCCCGACATCCTGCCCACCTCTCAACTAACCAGCCCGGCAGCCTGCCCACCTCTCAGCTAACCAGTCCGACACAATGCACATCTCGCAACTAACCAGTCCGACACTCTGCCAACCTCTCGACTAACCAGTCTGCCGTCTTGCCAATGTCTGAACTGACCAGTCTGACACCCTGTTTACCACTCAACTAACCAACATGACTCACTCCCCACCTCACAACTGACCAGCCCCACACCCTGTTGACCTCTCAACAAATTGGCCTGGCACCCTGCCCACCTCCAACTAACCAGCCCCGCACCCTCCCCAGCTCTCAACTAACCAGCCCTGCAGCCTGCTGGCCACTCAGTTAACCATCTTGGCACAAGGGAGACACCCTGCATTGCTGCTCCAACGACCCCTCACCTACCAAGCACAATGTGACCAAGTTATTTCCTTGTGACCATTATGATTTGCTTTGATGCCACCCTGCCAGACTAGGTGCATGCAAGCTCACCCAGCAGCCACCCAACACCTCACGGCCTATCAGCTCAAAATCTACAACATCACCAACCTACCTCCTCACTAGATCACTAGCTTCCAACTTTCAGCCTACTCCACCATAAAGTCAGAGATTTAGAGAGTCATACAACACAGAAACAGGCCGTTCGGCCCAGCTCGTCCATGACAACCAGGGTTCCAAATTAAACAAATTCTATTAGCCGGCATTTAGAACATAGAAGAATACAGCGCAGTACAGGCCCTTTGGCCCTCGATGTTGCGCCGATCCAAGCCCACCTAACCTATACGAACCCACTATCCTCCATATACCTATCCAATGCCCGCTTAAATGCCCATAAAGAGGGAGAGTCCACCACTGCTGCTGGCAGGGCATTCCATGAACTTACGACTCGCTGAGTGAAGAACCTATCCCTAACTTCAGTCCTATATCTACCCCCCCTTAATTTAAAGCTATGCCCCCTTGTAATACCCGACTCCATACGTGGGAAAAGGTTCACACTGTCAACCCTATCTAACCCCCTAATCATCTTGTACACCTCAATCAAGTCACCCCTAAACCTTCTTTTCTCTAATGAAAACAGCCCCAAGTGTCTCAGTCTTTCCTCATACGATCTTCCTGCCATACCAGGCAACATCCTGGTAAACCTCCTCTGCACCCGTTCCAGTGCCTCCACATCCTTCCTATAGTATGGCGACCAAAACTGCACACAATATTCCAGATGCGGCCGCACCAGAGTTTTATACAACTGCATCATGACCTCAGGACTCCGGAACTCAATTCCTCTACCAATAAAAGCCAGTACGCCATATGCCTTCCTCACCGCACTATTTACCTGGGTGGCAACTTTCAGAGATCTGTGTACATGGACACCAAGATCCCTCTGCTCATCCACACTACCAAGTATCCGACCATTAGCCCAGTACCCCATCTTTTTGTTATTCTTCCCAAAGTGAATCACCTCACATTTAGCTACATTGAATTCCATTTGCCACCTTTCTGCCCAGCTCTGCAGCTTCTCTATATCCTGCTGTAACCTGCCACATCCTTCCTCACTGTCAACAACTCCTCCGACTTTCGTATCATCCGCAAACTTGCTCACCCAACCTTCTAACCCCTCTTCCAGGTCATTTATAAAAATGACAAACAGCAATGGTCCCAAAACAGATCCTTGCGGAACACCGCTAGTGACGGCACTCCATGAAGAAACGTTGCCATCAACTACTACCCTCTGTCTTCTTCCATCCAGCCAATTCCTAATCCAAACCTCCAAGTCACCCTCAATGCCATATCTCCGTATTTTCTGCAGTAGCCTACCATGGGGAACCTTATCAAACGCCTTACTAAAATCCATAAATACCACATCTACCGCTTTCCCCTCATCAACCTCCTTCGTCACCTTTTCAAAGAATTCAATAAGGTTTGTGAGGCACGACCTGCCCTTCACAAAACCATGCTGACTATCCTTGATCACATTATTCCTATCCAGATGTGCATAAATCCTATACCTTACAATTCTCTCTAAGACTTTGCCCACAACAGAAGTGAGACTCACCGGCCTATAGTTACTAGGGTTATCCCTACTCCCCTTTTTGAACAAGGGAACCACATTTGCTATCCTCCAGTCTTCTGGCACTACTCCTGTAGACAAAGAGGACATAAAAATCAAGGCCAATGGCTCTGCAATCTCCTCCCTTGCTTCCCAGAGAATCCTAGGATAAATGCCATCAGGCCCAGGGGACTTATCTATTTTCACCTTTTCCAGGATTTCCAACACCTCTTCTCTACATACCTCAAAGCCATCCATTCTACTTATTTGTGACTCAGTATTCACATCGACGACAATGCCCTGTTCCTGAGTAAATACTGAAGAAAAGTATTCATTCAGTGTCTCCCCAATCTCTTCCGCCTCCACACGCAACTTCCCACTACTATCCTTGACTGGACCTATTCCTACCCTAGTCATTCTTTTATTCCTAACATACCTATAGAAAGCCTTAGGGTTTTCCCTAATCCTACCGACTAAGGACCTTTCATGTCCCCTCCTTGCTGCTCTTAGCTCTCTCTTCAGGTCCTTCCTGGCTACCCTATAACTCTCAATCGCCCCAATTGAACCTTCACGTCTCATCTTGAGATAGGCCGCCCTCTTCCATTTAACAAGGGATTCCAATTCCTTATTAAACCACGGCTCCCTCGCACGACCCTTTCCTCCCTGCCTGACAGGTACATAATTATCAAGGACACTCAATAGTTGCTCCTTGAACAAGCTCCACATATCATTTACACTCTTGCCTTGGAGTCTACTTTTCCAAGCCACACATCCTAAGTCATGCCTCACCGCATCATAATTTCCCTGACCCCAGCTATAACTCTTGCCCTGTAGTACACACTTATCCCTCTCCATCACGAGAGTAAAAATCACCGAATTATGGTCACTATCCCCAAAGTGCTCACCTACCTCTAATTCTAACACCTGGCCTGGTTCGTTACCCAGAACCAAATCCAGTATGGCCTCACCTCTTGTTGGCCTGTCTACATATTGTGTCAGGAAACTCTCCTGCACACATTGAACAAACACTGACCCATCTAACGAACTTGAGCTATAGCTTTCCCAATCAATATCAGGAAAGTTAAAGTCCCCCATAACCACCACCCTATTACTGTCACTCATCTCCTGAATCACCTTCCCTATCCTTTCTTCTACGTTTCTAGGACTATTGGGAGGCCTGTAAAAGACTCCTAACAGGGTGACCTCACCTTTCCTATTCCGAACCTCAGCCCAAACTACCTCAGATGGCAAGTCCTCATCCATCGTCCTTTCCACCACTGTAATACTATCTTTGACAAGCAATGCCACACCTCCCCCTCTTTTACCCCCACCTCTGACCCTACTAAAACATTTAAATCCTGGAACCTGCAACAGCCAATCCTGTCCCTGTTCTAGCCATGTCTCCGTAATAGCCACAACATCGAAGTCCCAGGTACCAACCCACGCTGCAAGTTCACCTACCTTACTTCGTATACTTCTTGCATTGAAGTATACACACTTCAAGCCACTTTCCTGTTTACAGACACCCTCCTTGGAAATTGATGCCATGTTCCTAACCTCCCTACACTCCAGGCCCTGCACCCTGAAGCTACAATCTGGGTTCCCATGCCTCTGCAGAGTTAGTTTAAACCCCCCCCAAGAGCACTAGCAAACCTCCCCCCAAGGATACTGGTGCCCCTCAGGTTCAGGTGTAGACCATCCTGTTTATAGAGGTCCCATCGTCCCCAGAAAGAACCCCAGTTATCCAAAAACCGGAATCCCTCCCTCCTGCACCATCCCTGTAGCCACGCATTTAAGTGTTTTCTTTCCCTATTCCTCGAATCTCTATCACGTGGCACGGGTAACAAACCAGAGACAACAACTCTGTTCGTTCTAACTCTGAGCTTCCAACCGAGCTCCCTGAAAGCCTGTCTAACATTCTCGGCACTCCTCCTACCTATGTCGTTGGTGCCAACATGGACCACGACTTCGGGCTGCTCCCCCTCCCCCTCCAGGACCCGGAAAACACGATCAGAGACATCACGTACCCTTGCACCTGGGAGGCAACATACCAAACGTGAGTCTCTCTCGTTCCCACAAAACCGCCTATCTGTGCCCCTAACTATCGAGTCCCCAATTACTACTGCTCTGCTCTTCTTCACCCTTCCCTTCTGAGTAACGGGGACAGGCTCCGTGCCAGAGACCTGAGCCCCGTTACTTACCCCTGGTAAGTCATCCCCCCCACAAGTATCCAAAACGGTATACTTGTTCTTGAGGGGAATGGCCGCAGGGGGTCCCTGCACTGGCTGCTTCCTCCCAGTCCCCCTCACTGTCACCCATCTATCTGCCATCTTTGGAGTTACTACTTCCCTATAACTCTGATCTATGACCCCCTCTGCCTCCCGAATGATCCGAAGTTCATCCAACTCCAGCTCCAGTTCCCTAACACGGTCTTGGAGGAGCTGGAGATGGGTGCACTTCCTGCAAGTGTAATCGGCAGGGACGTCGATGGCATCCCTCACCTCATACATGTTGCAGGAGGAACATTGCACTGCCTTCACTGCCATCCCTCTAAAGCTAACTTTTATTTAAAAAAAAAACTGGGTCTAAAGAATACAACAAGCAAAATTCAGCACTTACCTACTTACCACAACAGGTGTTATTATTAGGTTAGAGGAGGAGGGCAGGTGGGAGGCACTACCCGTGTAGTGCCTCGGGTTCCTCTCCTTGGCGCTTTTAAAGGGGGAAAAAACCTACCCAGGTAAGCTTACACTAACTGCTTCCGGGTCTCGGCTGCCCCTCTGGTCGTCGTCACTTCCCCCTGGTGCTCCCGCTCTTTCTGTGAAGAGAGAAAAAAAAACACCGCTGCCCGCTACCGGTAAGCACTTTTAAAACCAAACGGTCTTTTGGCCCATATTTATCCAGATCTATTCAGTTCCTTTACCTGTCCAAATGTCTTGGAAATTTTGTAACTGGATATGCATTTGCCACTTCCTCCGGCAGTTCATTCCAATGTCAGGTACAGTTGCAACACAAACTCCCAACCTTTATACTCAATGCTCTGTGCAATGAGAACACATTTTGCAAACACATTCTTCAACGCGCCAGCTACTTGAGACACCACTTTCAACAATATATGTATCTGATCCCTCAGGTCCCTCTGTTCGACAAAACTACCCATTGCCATATCATTAACTCTGTACGAATCTATGTATCTGAATCCCCAGGTGCTTCTGTTCGACATCACGACCCAGTGCACTACCATTCACTTTAAGTTGTTTCCTGATTTCTGTTCCCAAAATGCAATGAGTCATATTCAGTTGAAACTGAACTCTATCTGCCCCTCCTCTGCCCATTGGCCCAGCTGATCATGATCTCGTTGTACTTTGAGATAACCTTTATTGTCAATTATAGAACCAATTTTGCTGTTATGTGAAAACTTAACAACCATGCCCCATTCAATGGTTTCACAATTTTCAACCAATATTGTACACAGTTCAACTCTTTTCCCCACATACCTATTGTTTCCTTCAACGCTTGAAAAAACTATCACCTTCTTGAAATCATTTGATGTTTTGACTTCAAACCGTTTCTGTGACAGAGAAATCCAAAGGTTCATTCTTTAGTTGAACAGTACACAAAATGGTTCAATCTTACCGCGTGTGGGTAAGACTGTTGACTGTTCCTCCAAACATTACTACATTTTGACTTGCAATTCTTTCATTGCCCCTTCACTCTTTCTGTATCACAGCTATGAAACTCACTTCCTGACAGAGCTGTGAAAATGTTAATACCACACAAATGTCAGAAAGTCAAGAAGGCCAAAGTCGACTGATCTCTCAAGGAGATGTAGAATGCCTAACATTTCCACGCCTATCTACAGATGCAAATAACTACTAGAAAAAATGAAGATTATTCTGGCGCTTGCGTGTCCACACAAAGACGACGTGCTTAATAGTTTCGTTGTGTGTCGTTTAATTGTATTTCCAGTGAACTACTTCTTAATCATTTAATGGGCAAGAAGCTTTCCTCATTTTTAGCACGGCAATCATACATTATACTTCCCTGGAATAAAGAAAAATAATGTTAAATTAAAGGGATATGACGATTGGGATGATTGAGTTGAAAATTGTCAGAAACTTAAAACTTATTTTCACGAGCAATTAATTACAACCTCTTTGTGTCACATTACATACTTACACAAATGCATTTCAGAAATGGTGTCTCCCTCTGTTATGTGCAGTTGAATCATTAAATCGGGGATAGTTATTGCTTGTTAATCAGATGTGTTAAAGAGTTTTAGTCAAAGGTTATCTCGCAGATGTACCATGTTTTAAGTGAGTGGTGGAATAGCTCGAGGGGCTGAGTGTTTTACTCCTGATCATACCTTCCTATCATTGTGTCATGAGTTCAGCTAGCAAAGATGGTGAACACCTTTTACTAAAATATTTCAACGAATGAATTGTTGAAAATATTCTTTAAATATTCCTGTTGATTATTTGGAACAGGAGCATCGACATTCTCTATTTGAGTGGTCAGAATAACTCCCGCCTAAATACACTCCAAAGATGCGAAGGTCAGGTGAATTGGCCATGCTAAATTGCACGTGGTGTTCAGGGATATGTAATTTAGATGTATTCATTCGCGTTAAATGTATGGTCTATAGGGTAGGGGAATGGGTCTGGGTGGGTTACTCTTCAAAGGGTAGGTATGGACTTGTTGGGACAAATGGCCTGTTTCTACACTGTAGAGATTCTATAATTCTATACAGCAGCCATTGCCCTCTGGAACAGGTTGTTACTTCATCATACTGTTTCTTCTGAAATCATGGCTCTACATGAGATCACTCACTTTCAACGATGACCTGGTATTAAATATTTCTGACAATTCACAATTTGGTAAAATATATTTTCTCTTTGAACAACTTGTTTCATATAAAGGACTTCTTTTTTAGATGAAACAACAAACATTGAATGCTAGAAATCCGAAAGAAAAAACAGAATTCTCTGAAGAAAAGCTTCAGGTCTGGCAGTTCCTGTGCAGAGAAAGGAAGCTTATCATTTCAAGTGCAGTGATCCGCCTTCAGCAAATTGTTTTCATATTTTCTCGAACGAGAACTCATTCCTATTGAGTTAGACGGTGATTAAGTTTACCTAACTTCTGTTGGAAAAGCATAATAAGAAGATGTACTGGATGATCTGAGATATCAGTTGACGACTAGTTGAAAAGCTACCACCAAAGTGTTGGATTCAACCAAAATCCCACCGGACTGAACAGTCAAATTCACTCACAGTAATGGTTTGATTCAAACGAAAACTGCTCCAACTTAATGTCATCAAATATGCTTTGGGAATAATTAATTGTGGGTTAGTTATAAATGGTATTGATAGAACAGCAAGTCAAAATCCCGGATTTCTTTGAGGATTTCAGGAGATTCCTGAAGAAGGGCTTGTGCCCGTAACGTCGATTCGCCTGTTCCTTGGATGCTGCCTGACCTGCTGCGCTTATCCAGCAACACATTTTCAGCAGCTCTGATCTCCAGCATCTGTAGCCCTCGCTTTCTCCTCGAGTTACACTATTAACCCATCTAACAAGTCCCAAAAGACTGTAAACAAATATTGATTTGAAAAAGGCTGCAAACCGCCAAACTTCTGTCTAATACCTGAGGCCCAAGTCTGGACAGCGATTAAATCGATTTCACAGGCCTCTGTGAGTGGACTTCCAACAGTACTCAAAGAAGTCAATGTGTTTTCCCCCCAATTAACCGGATAAGACATGGAATTACATTCCTCTCTAACAGGTTGTAAATGTACACAAACCATCTGTCTCAGAGTCAGAGACACTACCACTACATTATACCAGATCTGAACATAATCTCCGACAACACAGACCACCGGTTTGAGAGTGCACAAATTTGTTAATAATTAACCAAGGATTTCAGCAACCAGGGATTGTTATAAAATGCTTAAACGATGAAAGTAGCATTTCAAAAATTATCCAAGATAGCAATTCCGAGTTGTTCAAGCTCTGTGGGAACTGTAGAGGAATAAAACTAGGATTTGCGCTGATATAAATTTACTGTCACTGGATTTCAACTGAGAACTCCCTTCCCCTTAACCCTGTGTATGTTGCTGCACCAGATGATCTGCTTAGGTTGAAATAGATTAGAAGTTTTTGAAGTGTAACATCACCTTTGCCAGTAACATTATATGCTGACAATAAGTTCTTAATAATTTTATTCTACATTGCGCCACTAAATGTGTCACTGACAAGAGAGGCACAAAGAAATTATGCAGCATATTTCTCTGTGTCTCACTGAATGATATATCGTTCATTGCTAACAACTGACTTCAGGGGTCTTACAATATGACTTTTGTTACTGAAGTGTTTATTCTGATTGTAACAATTCAGTCAGGTCTCTCAATTCTGTGGTGCCTAATATCTGGCAGACAAAAGTGTTTTGAAGCACCACATGAAATTGAACTGTCTGAGATTCAGGTGTCCGAACCGGTCGATTTACAACTGGTCAGGAACAGCTGACAACTCGATCGAGATAACACGGGAACACACTGTACAACAGTCTTGATCTGAGAAGATATATCTGCTCAATTCGTCACATCAAATGTATTCACTGTAATTTATCTTTCATAATAGGGACTAGCCAGAGAGAAAGCATCAATGCTTCTCAGAACGTTTTCACAGTGAAGTAAGATTACCTACTGATTTCATAAACTTAATCGTGATTGTAAATAAGAAAATTATTGTGGTGTACCATTTCACCAATAGAAGCACAGTTCCGGCGGAAATAGAATATTCTCTAAATTATTTCTGCATATTCTTAAAATATTTCTTGAACTTTGGAAATGTTGCACGCACTGCTCAAAACCAATACTGCATTCCATTGTGTGAATGCATGTCTGTTGGATACATTAGGGCAAGTATTTACTCTCAGATGTGCTTAGCAATGGCAAGTTATTTTCCTTGATTCCTCTTTCTAAACAACGATTTTTTTAAAAAATGTATGAATTGAAAACAGTTTCTGTCTGCATTCCCCGCTTTATCTGATGTCCAAATAAATGGTCATCAACACTTAACTAATGCGAGCAATCAGATTGCTACATTCCAAAAATCGCGCCAGTATGTTAATAGAAATGAATCTTACTCTATTCTCAGTGGCTAAATAAACAATGTGCTCTACTACCCTCCAGTTCCTGTCTTCTCTAAATTTGTGAATTCTGCAACTGTCGGAAAGCATGGACAGGCACATTAAGGGGGTGGCACGGTGGCTCAGTGGTTCGCACTGTTGCCTCACAGTGCCAGTGCATCCAGGTTCAACTCCCGCCTCGGGCATCTGTCTGCATGGAGTTTGCACATTCTCCCAGTGTCTGGGTGACATTCCTGTGGATGCTTTGGTTTCCTCCCACAGTCCAAAGATGTTCAGGTTCGGCGATATGGATAAGCTGAATTGTCCATACTGTTAGGGGTTAATGTCGGGGAACGTGTCTGGGTGGTTGCTCAGCGCAGGTTTGGACTTGTTGGGACGAAGGGAATCTTTAAAATCTCCGATTTTGCATTATTTATTCCCATGGTGAGTTGATGATGGATTATTTTAATTGATTCGAAGTCTAGATTTGGTGACATAATCGACTATAGCAGCTGTTTCCTAATGAATGACTCTTCAGTTGATATATTGTTGTAAAATGTATCTATTTACTCAAAACACATGGATCGGGAACATCTAAAGCATGGCATGGATTAAATCACTCAGTTAATGTTACATTTTTTAATCCTGTAAATCTAATTTAATCAGATGTATAAGAATTAATCATTTCAAGTTAAACTGAAAAACTGATCAATTCAGTGAAATCAATTTGTTCTGCATCGAAATATTTGGAGCAGAATTTCTTAATCGTCTTTTCCAACGATCTCTTCCAGCCAGGAAACTTTTGTGTCGGGTACAGCGGAATTGAAAGGTAATTCTTGATTAATGATATCACAGTAATGGCATTTTTGCTCAATCGCAACAAAATTAGAACATTATATTTTTGAAATTCTATTTATATTTCTTGTGACTTGTAAACGGTTTCAAGACAGACTTTGTGATTTAAGTAGAAAATTGCGTTCTGAGTTTTGAATTTAAGGTTTGGATTAGACCAGTCCTCAATTGTTACTTTCAAATAAAACTCGCGCCCTAACGTATCTGGTTTCCCTTCATTTCCAAATCCTTTGCGATTGGCCTTTCACTTAATATTAGGTTTAATGAAAGTTCAACTCCAATGCTGATTGCATTGAATGAGGAAACTGGAGCAGTTCACTATCAACAACCATGCAAACATTTCTAAAGCAATGTAGAAATCAAAAACAGCTTCAACAATATATTAGCTTAATTTTACCTAAGCACATTCTCTCCTCAACTGAACAACGATTACCAAATCACAACACCGAGGATCAATGATGTGTTTGCAGCAAAACTGTCTCTTTACAAGCATTTTCAACAGAACCAGGAACATAATGTAATCTCACAACAAATATCCCAAGTTGGAAACCATCAAAACTGCTCACCATCACACAAGCGAATAATTAAATCAAATAGACATAAAAAGTCATAACAGTTGCCATGGTTCTGATATAACTTATTGAATAAAGCTTAAAGCTTTAACATATTCGGCAACAAGTCAATTTGTTATCAACCTATATAGTACTTCTAATCATGTCAAACTTGTGCAGTGCACAGTAGAGCAGCTGAAGGCATCTATTGATTAATCGCCTTAAGGTCAAAATAAAATTAGTTCAATGGACAAACATTATTATTGAATGTTATGATAAGTTAGTCTCAATTATGAAATCTGATGAATTCGGTAGCTTCAGATTTTAGTCCCAAATTTTATTTTGAATGAGGCTACTCAAAACAGACTTTAACTAGTTTAAAATGAGAACTGAGATTGTGTATATAAAAAAAGCTCTAAAAAGTCGTCGTTTTTTTTTCATTTCTCACACTTCCGTGTTTCTGCCTTAAGTTGGTCTTCAGATAGTTACAAACGGATATAGTGTTTTCAATCAATCAGAAAAAATATTGCCCCGCGTTTAACAAACGCAGAAACGATTCAGTACAAACAAAGCTCTTCACAGATATTCGTAATTGAGAGTCATCCAGAGAGACAATCTTTTTTGCTAATAGAAAACACCGATTACTGAAAGCATGAAAACGCAGTTCAATTCCACAAGATGGAACAACTCAATTCAACAGAATCAAATAAAGCAAAGTCAGAACCCAATCAACTTTTCAACAGAAGCAAATAAAATACATTCAGCATCCAATCAAAAGAATGAAATGCAGCACCGCAAGAAGATTCCATGACAGTATCCAACATGCTTGTCATCAACAAAATTAACAACTCAAATGACAAAATGCAATCATGGTAAGAGCATTATGCACCCAGGGATTATATTCAATAAATTAACATATTATCATCCTGTTTAGTAATATTTCCAACATCTTTAAGTTTCTTAGCATTTGTTGTCGATAATAAAACTCACAGATAGTGGGTGTTACTAAACTTTGCTTATACCTGACTGATTGAGAAACTTTAGGTGTTTCAAGTAAGTCAGCCACACAGAATGCCCATATGAGTTTTTAAAAAAATATGCACTGAGCATCTGAATCCGCCACCACTACTTCAGTCATTTTCTGAGACTTAATGTAAGTCTATTGTCAGTTTTAACAAAAATCAAACTGAACCAAACCAAGTTCAGCACAGGATCTAAGTTTCATTTAAATTCAGGAATTATTCACATGAATGGAACGTTCGCAAAAAATAAAGTCACTGAGAAAGTTCACATTCTTACCTGAAGTCACCGTCACCATGGTCCCTTGGCCCCAGTAATCAAGATAATCACTGCGTTACATTCTCTGGACTGGGTCACACAATAACTGACTTTGCATAAAAACAAACAAAAACCTGCATTATTCTAAATATTCAGAACCACTGTCAAAATGAAGTCGCGATAAATCTTCATCATGTTATCATTGTACAGTGGATACTGATCATTCTTATTAAATTATTATAATGTTTTATACTTCACAGAGTAACGCATGAGCTGATTCTCAAAATCACCAACTGCTACAATAATAATCACCACTTTTGCGAATTAAATTTACAATTTAAACAGCGATAATTGCACAATACACCACAGAACTAACACTGAAGTGTGAGTTTCGGTCGTCTGTATAAGTAAACATTGACTCGTTACAAACAATGGGGGCTGGACGGGTTTTAGTATTGCCCATAATTGCAGTGTCACCCCAGTATGTCACTGTGAGACACATTGTGTCAAATACTACGGCGTGCTGCAAACTGTAAAATGCTGATATTTAATTTCATCAATTCCTGGAAAGAAGTGATCCAGGCTCCTCTAAAAATTATTTAGTGGAATATTTCAGCTTTTTCTATTCACTGTATTTTAAAAGCTCGGAATACTTTTGCAAGTTCAGCGTGCATTAATGTAGCCATAAAAATGAGGAAAGTAGAATAATTTTAGAAATTCGTCCAAACTCGTCACTCCTGCATGGGATTTAAATTAAATCTCACATTATTATCTCGCTCCTTCAGTTTTAGTCATCACCAACTTGCGACAAACCCTTGTCAGTGGTTTTTGTATGAGGATGTCACTATCGACATCACTGTGACCCACTGTAGTATCACAACGATTTCGACCCGTACATTTTCTGTAATACACTCTGGGTCTCAATTTTCATGAGAAATAGACATTTAGTGCGGATAGTGTTTAGAATTAACGGCATGGTTTACAGAACACGATTAGCAGATATTTCCCGAACTGCCAGATACATTAAAACTAACATTATGTTCAAGCATTTAATTGGTGGAAGAGTAAGCAGTACATACGACATTCCAAAAACATTGTCCCATGATATCACCCAGTTTGTTACTTTCAATGTTATGTTTCCTCTATGATAGGGTTGTAAAAGGCAGCCCGAGGTGTGCTTCAGATCGCAGTTAGTTGAACTCAATTTAAAACGGGTACTGACCGTCAGTTAACGATGAAATTGGTAAAATATCCCCTTGAGCTGTTTTTTGAAAGGGTCCAGCCCTGCTTCCTCTCGCAGGGGTATCTTGGACAGTAATATATGGCGGTGTCTTCGATCTTCAGGCTCTTCATCTCCAAAGCGAAGATGTTGTTTGAAGTGTCTTTAGACGCAGTAAATCGATTCTTAATCGCTGGGGCATAGTTACTGCTGGATGAACTTTTGTAATTAAGCAGCCACTCCAGCCCCTGTCCGGGAACCTGTCGAACCCAGTGCATCCAGTAACTGGTAAAATCGAAGCCGCTGGTTTTATAGGTCAGTTTCAGGGTTGCTCCGGGATGGCCACTCTCTGCCTCTGGTTGAGTTAAAACAATCTCCTTTAAAAATGAAAAAGAAAGAACCCATGAGAATTAATGCTGATACAATGATGCCTAAGTCTTTTTACATTTCTGAGGCAGACTAACATTGAGACAGTAACAAAGAGAGATATGAACAAAAAACACTCACATGATAAGAACGTCAGTAACAAACTGAGAAAAATTGTCGACTTAATCATTCTGGTAACTTGTGGAAAACGGTTTTGTCAAGAGTTTTCTAAACAAACCAAATCCAGGAGTGTTGAACTAAAGCACAGTGACCCGGATTTATATGATCATCAGAAGGGGCAGGTTTACAGGTTCTGCCTGTTGGTTTCCTGCTGGAGGCTGAGACTGGATCCTCGTAGCACCTTGCACAGCCCTTGCAGATAGGTTCATATTTACACGAGATTATTCTTAAATGTGGAAATATACACATCTTGGGATATTGTTTTGCTGATTAGCCTGCTAGGAAGTGTTTTTTGAATGGGATAAAGTGAAATTTAACAGCTTGAAGTATTTTTCAGATGAAGTTTTCAGATATTTTGTTTAAAACAACTAAACAAATTCAATTGTAAGTTGGCTCTCTGTATTTTTACATGCATTCACGAGAAAATAAAACTAAAATCAAAGTTCGAAGATATTATCAGCCAAATAATTAACTGGCCATACTTTTTTCTGGACACTCCAAGTCTCTGCCACACTACAAAATAACTTGTAAATCATACCAGATGTTTCTAAATTCACTTTATGCAACTGAATATAAAGCGTGTTCAAAGTGATTATGTATAGAATATTCAATTGGAAATTAACTCCCTTTAATTCTACATTCAACCACAAGCAGAAAAAGCTAAAACGAAGTTCAATACTATTGTCAGACAATACAATTAGTGACTTTATTTCTGCAACCACTCCAAGTTTCTCTCAAATTACAAAATAAGATATCATTTGTATTTGGCGTTTCTAAATTCAGTTTAGGCAAGCTAATATCGAGCATGTCTAAAATGAATATGTTAAGAATGTGTGTGTATGTCACTAAACTGTTTGGACACGGAGATTAGAAGAACCTCACCATATTACAGAATCTCTCTCCTTGTATCTATTTTTAACATGCACCGACTACAAGATAGATATTTGAAAATGTATTGTAAAGGAAAGCTGTGTGCCCGAGATATAAAAAGTGGATTGACAGTGATACGTAACATTCAGGTAAACCTTTGAAAGAGAATCTAATAAAGTGGAGCAGGCTGGTGAGAAGTTAGAAAACATTTCTCAACATCTAAACTATTGCAGGTAACTGTTTGGGTACATCAGGAGTGTCTGGCAAGTTCCAGAGTATTACATCAATAATTTCCACGGATGTAGGTCATAAAAAGAACATTTCTCCGCGCATTGGTAACTGTGACACGGGACTTTCAACGAGTAGAAATCAGCGAAAACTATGCTTACACTACACCAGTGCTCACTATGTATAAATGGCCCTTTCAGTTTTAATGAGATGCATTAATCAGAGAATGGTGCAACAGGTTATACGAGTTCAAGCCAATTCAAGTTTGTCAATTTACATGGAGAAAATGACAAATGTTAATGCCATGTGGGAGTTTGGGTCCATTAACGTCATATTCAAGAGCCTTAAAAATCCTCAATACAAACGGTTTACTAACTAGGCTGATCTTCAGCCGGAATTAATATAAATGTCTATCATGCAGTCAATTTCCTGTTTTCTGATTGTCACACAGTGAATGCTGTGTTGAGTGGCCATCCTTGTTAAAGAAGAAATGCCAAGTGAAATGTGTCCATTTTGGGTAAACGGGAAAATATAGTTTGTTTGGTTAGAGATTGTTTTAGTTGATTCATACTGCCTTTAATCTGCCAGATGCAGTAGTTGGCAGCAATTAAGCCGACTTCAGAAATGGTTCTCGAGCTTCCAGTTTCATTTACCGGAAGCATCTGGAGTCTCTGCAGTAGATCAAAGATATTTTGTCTCGCTGTTGACCACTTCCCAGAAAGCCAACTTCAAACCATAACCACTGCCTCGGCATAAATAAATCTACTCAGCAGCAATGCTACAGAAAATATTAATGTTCAGCTGTGCAACTTGGAGAACTGGTCCCTTCTCTCATGAAAACAAATATTCACAGAGTCTCAGTCACAAGCGAAAAATCAACATTTCACTGGAGGATCACTACAGCACTCTATGAAATTGAGAAAAAACAGATAGATAGCTGTTCATGGAGTCATGGAGAGAAATCACTGAGAAACAGTCCATGGGCAATCATAATCCCAACCTAATCTAATCCCACCGGTATTGGCCCATATCCTCCCAAACAGCTCGTATTCATGGACTTAACTAAAAGTCTTTTAAAATTTATAACTGAATTCATATCTAACTCTTCTTCTTGAAGATAATTCCTCACACGAACCATTCTCTGTGTAAAAGTTGCCGCTGATATCATTTTAAAACTTTTATCCTCTCACCTTAAAAAATGTTCTCTACACTTGAAACCTCCCACCCTATGGAAAAGACATTTGCCAGTTTCCTTACCACTCATGACTTTTACAAACTTGTACAAGGTCACCTCTCGAACTCTTACGCTCCAGTGAAAGAAGTTCCAACCACCTGGATTTCCAACGGTGGATCTGTGCCTCACATTTTCCCGTGTGTTTAAATTAGAGTTCCGCCTGCCTCCCTAGGTCCACATATTACATATTGATATTATTTCAAAGAATTGAAAGGGACTTGTCCTTCCTGTATTGTTCGATTTTATTTTGCTCCAAACATCATCACAAAATCAGTTGTCGATGTCATTGCTGATTCATGGGAGATCTCTGTGCGCACAATGTCTACTGAAATAACTACATTACCATCCTGAATGTACTTCACAAGTGCACCTCTTGTTCACAAACGCAATTACACACCAGGGAACAGTGAATACCCTCTCTGCACGCCGCCACACCTTCTCCTTTGCCCTTTGTGAAAACCGTATTGTCAGTCTTAAGAAAAATAAATGTCTTTTGTTTTAACTTTCTTAATTCATGTTGCTGATCTTGGCTGAAAAACGGGATGTTGTTGTCAGCATTTCTGGGGAACATGTGTGCATTAATTTTCATGTTAACTTAAATTTAATAAGTAAGTCAAGAACAGTTAAAATAACTCGAGAAACGACTATTAGAAACGGGTCATTAAGATTCTCAGGGCTGCACTAACTGTTTGAATACTGATATAGTTCTGCCTACAGTTTTCCCATAAGCCAGCATTTAATAGCATTGGATATCATGTCTGTGAGGACAATGGATTTGACCTTACACAATGATCCCGACTGTAATGGCTCCGCATTGCCGTTTGCACTATTTCCATCATATTTTGACGTGAATACAAGTAATTTCCACAGTTGCTGGTGAAGTGATACTTCACACAATTTCAGTTAACGTTAATGAAACAAAACAGAAAAACAATGACAATTGAAACAAAAATTACGACATCCATGCAGACATACTCGTGGGCACACACACTCATCTGACCACTTCATTACTGTCAGAATGGAAGTATTTTCGAATGAGTCTCGGAGGATGCTGCTAAGATTGGAACAAAGCAGTAATAACGAAATTCTAGTTCGCCTGGAGCTGTTCATTTGGAGCAGAGGAGGTTGAGGGATATTTTTCTTAAGAAACACTCAAATGTTATGCATGGATAAAATAGATGGGGAAAACCTCCTTAGCTTGGCTGGGGAGGGGGGGAGGCGGTGGCGAGTTCGATAACTAAGGTGCTTAGACATAAGTGATAGACAACAATCTCACAGGGAAGATTCAGGAAACTCACAATCTGAAAGGATAGTAGATGCAGGTACACTCAAATCATTAAAAATGAACTTGGCTATACACTTCATGTGCTATAACCTGAAGAGTTACGGGTAATATACTATGAAGTGGGTGTAGGTTGGGAGGTTCTGTATTTACGTGGCACAGGCCTGATGGGCGAAGTGATCCCTCTCTGTCTTTAAACATTTCTATTACTTTAAATCCACCATTCCTAATTCGAAGGCTGTACTTCATATGATTTATATGGGAAATGTTTCAAACTTTCATTTCAATGATATCCCAAATCAATAAACTCCACCCGACACTCTGTTTAGTGATGTGGAAATTAATGGTCGAGTTAATGATCACAAATGCTGCCTGGAATAACATCCTTTTTTTCAAATAATGATTTGGAGATGCCGGTGTTGGACTGGGGTGTAGAAAGTGAAAGTTTACACCACACCAGGTTATAGTTCAACACGTTTATTTGGAAGCACTAGCTTTTGGAGCGCTGCTCCTTCATCAGGTGGTTGTGGATTACAACATTGTAAGACACAGAATTTGCAGCAAAAGTTTACAATGTGAATGTAACTTTAAGAATGTTCTGCGATTTACATATGAAAGAACTGAAACCAACATGTTCATTCTAAAAGATGAGAAAATTAAGACAATCCAGTTAAATATTTAATTTAATTTTCTCATCTTTTAGAATGAACATGTTGGTTTCATTTCTTACATATGTAAATCGCAGAACATTCTTAAAGTTACATTCTCAAGTGAACTTTAACAATTAGTGTCATGTCGGCCCAGCTAATGCATTTAAGTTGTGAGGTGTCCTCTGTGAGACTGTCTGTGACACAATGTTCAGACTGATTCTGATCTAGAAAAAGGATTTACAGAATCTAACATGGATTCGTGCAGCTTTTGAGAAAAATAAAATGTAATTCTGCAAGTGATAATTCACCCGACAAATTTCTGTTTGTGTGTGTGTGTATTTGTGTGTGTGTCTGAGGGGAGTTATGAGCGTTCGTGTGAGCGTGTGTGTATGTGTGTGATTGTGAGTGTAAAGGGGTATAACTCTGTGAGAGGCTGCACGTCTGACCATGTGAGTGTGTGAGTGTATGAGAGAGAGATCTTGTGCATGAGAGGACCCACATGAGTGTATTTGTAGGATTGTGTGTGTGTATGTTGGGGCGTGTGTCTAGAAATGTGTGTGGCTGTGTCTGTGTGTGTGCATGCATCTGTATGTGTGCGCATGTCTTTATCTGGGTGTACATCTGTTTGTGTGTGTGTGTGTGAATGGGGGAGGTTATGAGCGTGTGTGTGTGTGTGTCTGTGTGTGTGTGTGTAGTGCAGTGGGGTCACCTGTAGTGTGACATGAACCCAAAGTCCCGTTTGAGGCCATCTCCACAGGTACTGAACTTGGCTATCAGCCTCTGCTCGGCCAGTTTGCTTTGGTGCCCATCCCGAAGTTCACCTTGGAGGACGATCACACGAAGATCCAAGGTCGAATGTCCTGGACCACTGAAGGGTTCACCGTCTGGAAGGGAACACTCCTGTGTGTTAATTGTTGTGTGGTGTCCATTCATATGTTGCAGTAGCTTCTGCTCATTCCCACCAAAGTACTATGCCGCATAGCATCCTTGCCTACAGTGTATGAGATAGACAACGTTGGATGAGTCACATGCGTGCCTGCCATGTACACACACAAAGAGAGAAAACCAGATACACACCCAGACACAGGCACACACACAGGCACACACACACAGATACAGATGCACACACTCCTACATACACACACTCCTACAGACCATCAAACATTCCCACAGATACACAATTTGAGGAAAGACATTCTTGCTATTGAGGGAGTGCAGTGTAGGTTCACGAGGTCAATTCCCAGAATGGCGGGATTATCTTACGTTGAAAGATTGGAGCGACTGGGCTTTTATCCGCTTGAGTTTAGAAGGCTGAGAGGCGATCTGATTGAGATGTATAATATTATTAAAGGATCGTGCACTCTGGAGTCAGGAAGCATGTTTCCGCTGATGGGTGAGTCACGAACCAGAGGACACAGCTTAAAAATAAGGGGTAGGCCACTTGGAACAGAGTTGAGGAGAGACGTCTTCACCCAGAGAGTGGTGGGTGTATGGAATGCTCTGCCCCAGAAGGCTGTGAAGGACAAGTCACTGGATACTTTCAAGAAAGAGTTGGTTCGAGCTCTTAAGGATAGTGGAATCAAGGGTTAGGGGGATAAGGCAAGAACAGGATACTGATTGAAGATGATCAGCAATGATCATAATGAATGGTGGTGCTGGCTCGAAGGGCAGAATGGCCTACTCCTGCACCTATTGTCTATTACTCACACGGGCTCTCTCATAGCACAAGCTCTCTCTCATACGGTCACACATACAGTCCCATATTCACATGCATCCACTCACAGACTTATACCCCTTTTCACTCACACTCATACTCACACACATATGTACACTCTCTCACACTCTCCACCCCTCCGTGACACACACACATACACACACAAAGAAGTTTGTGAGTTGAATTTGTACTTGCAGAATTAGATTGTATTTTGCTCAAAAATTGCCTGAATCCATGTAAGATTCTGAAAATCAGTTATTTTTTAAGACGAGAATCAGTTTTTTTTAAGATTAGAATCACTCTCATGGACAGACTCGCACAGGGCCCCTCACACCTTAACCGCATTATCTGGGCCGACATGATACCAATTGTTAAAGTTCACTTGAGAATGTAACTTTGAAAATTTCGGCGATTTACATATGAAAGAATTGAAACCAATATGATCATTCTAAAAGATGAGAGAATTAGCAAACAATCCAGGTATTTTTCATTACATAATTTCATTTATATCACACTGTAAAATTTTGCTATAAATTCTGTGTTTTGCGATCTTATACTCCAAACCATCTGATAAAGGAGCTGCTCTCCGAAAACTAGTGCTTCCAAATAAGACTTGTTGGACTATAACCTGGACCTGTGTGATTTTTAAGTTTATTCAACTAAGGTCAATAAATTAAGTTAACAAAGTGAAAAGCACACTCCATACATTTAGGCAGATCAGACAGTTTCATGTCTCAGTAGACACAACTTAAAATTCAGAACATTGTAGTGAATAAAGATGAGCCCTCCTAACATTGTAAATTATTTTGTTTGATAAATAATCCATTGTAGACATGCTTAGAGTAATGCCTTCGAACCAACTTGTTTATTTTTTTTGCCGGGTAACACACGAGATGTTACTTTAATCCGATTGATGTGAACCATTTCCACGTCAAAAGTTATTTGAAAACGTTCTTCACAACTGACATGCCAGCAAAGTTTAGAAATTAAGGATCAAAATGGGCAGTTGTTTTTTTTTCGACTGAAGGAAGATCCATAGTGATGGTTTGCTGGTGGAAGTGTTTGGACCTGTGACTGCTTTCATTTATAGTTTTGACTAAGCTCTTCGCAAACAATGAACAGCTTCTCAAGTTGCTATAACACGAACCTACCAACCATTGGGATCCAGGAAGACGGTAATAGAAAATTTAGAAAGGACCGAACGAGGTTTGCAGATGGGACGATGAGGTGACAATGACATTTAGCACAGGGATTTTTGACGTAATTAATTTAGCTAGGAAGGACACAGAAACACAAATTCATGTCTCTGTTTGTATTTCCATACACTATAAATTACTTTTCTATTATATTCTAAAATACTGGTGTCTTTGTCTGTTGGTAGTTAATACACCATGTCTCCTCCTGGGGTAAGACAGTTTCTTTATTTATTGAATACAAGACTCTATCTAAAATGCGCTGGACTTTCTCTCAGTAGTGACCCAACTCGTGTCAGCTTATATCACTGGATGTGCTTTTTCAGCAATTCAATCTCTCCTTGATTTGGAAATGCTGGTGTTGGACCGTGATTTACAAAGTTGAAAATCACACAACACCAGGTTATAGTCCAATAGGTTCATTTGGAAGCAGTAGCTTTCGGAGAGCTGCTCCTTCATCGGGTGGTTGTAGAGTATAAGACCATAAGACACAGAATTTATCGCAAAGGTTTACAGTGTGACCTAACTGAAATTGTATATTGAAAAGGACCTGGATTGTTTGTTAAATCTCTCATATTTTAGAATGAACATGTTGGTGTCAGTTTCGTTTTGGGTGGCATGGTGGCACAGTGGTTAGCACTGCTGCCCTACAATATAAGAAAACTGAGTTCAGTCCCTGTCGCTGGGGACTGGGACTGCTGTTCACTAGGGTCATCAAGTCATAGAGTTATGCAGTTCTCAACCAGAGTTTTCGGTTCAACTCATCCATGCTGAACAGATATCTGAACTTAATTCGCCCCATATGCCAGCACTTACCCCATATCTCTCTGAAACCTTCGTACTCATGTAACCACCTAGATTCTTTTTAAATGTTGCAATTGGACCAGCCTCCACCACTTCCTCTGGCAGCTCAATCCATGCACGTACCACCCTCTGCATAAAACTGTGTTCCTTTAGAACCCTTCTATATCTTACCCCTCTCACCTTAAATCTATGCCCAGTAGTTCGGGACTGCCAAACACCAGGGAAAATCCCTTGTCTTTTTATCGTATCCATGTTCATCATTATTTTACAAACTTCTATAAGATCACCCCTAAGCTTCTTTGGGGAAAACAGCCCCAGAAACTTTATCCTCACTCACCAGAATCTGTGTGTCTCCCTGCACCTCACATCGCCCTCCCCACTTCACGGAGTCTGCATGTCTCCTCATTCCCACACCCAAGGCTCTACGTTTTTCCTTCGCCCCCCCCCCACCACACCACAGTCCCACTCTCACAGTCTGAGTGTGTCCCTCTCTCCACCTCCCCATTTCCAGTCCCCAGAGTTAGAGTTTCTCCAACACCGCACACCCCATTCCCACTCCCCAGAGTCTGTGCCTCTGCCTCCCCACACCCCCATTCCAACTCCCAGAGTCTGTGTGTCTTCCTCCACCCACGCCCCCATTCCCCGTCCAAAAAATTGGAGTTTCCCCAAAACCCACACCCCCAACCCACTGCCAGAGTCAGTGTATCACCCTCCCCCTCACCACCCCCCACCCTGACTCCCCAGATTCGAAGTGTGTCTCTCACCCCACAACCCAAACTACACTCCCCGAATCTGTATGGCTCCCTCCCCCCAACTCACACCAATCCCCACTACCAGAGTCTGTATGGCTTCTCCCCACACCACTGTCAAACTCCCAGTGACTGAGGGCTTCCCTCTCTCCACGCCCCCATTTCCAGTTCACAGAGTTCGAGTTTCTCCAACACCGCACATCCCATCCCCATTCCCAGAGTCTGTGTGTCTCACTTCATCCCCACAAGCCTATCACCACTCCCCAAGTCGGTGCATCTCCCTCCCCAACGCCCCCATCCCTACTCCCAGAGTCTCTGTGTTTATCTCCCCTCACACCACCATCGCCACTTCCAAGATCTGTGAGTCTCCCTCCCTCCATAGCCCCATCTCAACTCCTAGAGCCTGTGTGTCTCCCTGCCCCGCAATGCCCCATCCCCACTCCCAGAGTCTGTGTGTCTCACTTCATCCCCACTCCACGAGTCCGTGCATCTCCCTCCCCCATACCCCCATCCTCACTCCCAGAGTCTGTGTGTCTCCCTTCACCCCCACATCCCCATCCCCACTCCGCGAGTCTGTACATCTCACTCCCACCACATCTCCATCCCCACTCCCAGAGTCTGTGCGTCTCTCACCCCATCTTTACTCCCAGAGTCCATGTGACTCCCTCCCCCTACAATCCAATCCCCACTCCACAGAATCTGTGCGTCTCTTCACCCATACTCATCCTCACTTCCACAGTCTGTGTATATCCCTCCCGCAACATCTCCATCCCCCTCGCAGAGTCTCTGTGTCTCCCTCTCCCTCACACACCCATCCCCACTCCGCAGTCTGTGTGTCTCCCTCCTGCAACAACTCCATCCCCACTCCCAAAGTCTGTACTTCTCTCCACTCCCACACTCCCATCCCCACAACCTGAGACTCTGTGTCTCCCTCCTTTTACATCACATCCCCGCTGCCATAGACTGTGTCGCCCTCCCCTTACACCTCCATCCCCACTCTCAGAGTCTCTGTGTTTATCTCGCCTCACACTCCCATCCCCACTCCCAAGGTCTGTGATTCTCCCTCCCTCCATACCCCCATCGCCACTTCTAGAGTCTGTGTGTCTCCCTGCTCCCCAATGCCCCATCCCCACTCCCCGGGTTTCTCTGTCTCCCTCCACACACACCCCATAACCCAATCCCCACTCCCAGAGTCTGTGTGCTCCCCTTTACGCCACAACCACATCCCCACTCCGCAGCGTGTGTTTAACACCTTCCCCACACACCTCAATCCTGACTCCCAAAGACTGTGTATCCCTCTCCCCCCACACTGCCATTTGCACTCCCGGAGTCTGTGTGTCTCCCTGGCCCCCACATCTCCATCCCCACTCCCTAGAGTTTGTCATCTCCCTCCACACCTCCCCACACGGCTGGGGAGATGATGGCTGCAGAATATAGAATCTAAAACTGATTTTAAAAAACTTTATATCATAAGACAAAGTAACAAAAAGTGCAAGATCAGAAATATTAAAAGGTACAGTCGAAGTGTTCCAGATTTTGAGAATTGAATGATCTTGTTAGAGTGTTCGAAGATTCGTCCAACAACATCCTGGAATCGGACTGTTAAACCGAGTTTGACAGGTTGATTTGTAAATGTTACTTCAACGTGATTGCCCCATGAACCTGTTACCAGATATAGGCCACATTGGCAGATGTTTCCTCAGACTGTTTCCCCTGGGTTTTTATTTTCTGATCAGAAGTGAAATGTGTGGCACACAGAAACAGGAAGTTTTGTGTCAGCTGAGAATGACACACCGGACAACAATTCCCTGTTATCAATGCAAGCAGTCTTCCTGCCTGTGAGGGTGAACGCACACTGACAGCATCAAAACCAAATAGGCAGATTACGGTTAGTTTCAACATTGTATTCAATTCCATTCCCAGGTTCCAGAATGAAACATAAAGCACCCAAGATTATTTACGCTAAAGTACATTAACTGTCAGCCGAGAGTTATCACTGGGCGAAACATGCCAAAGGACAATTATTAGTTTCATTTGCAATTCTCTGTTTAAACACGGAAACCTTTCGCAAACTTCGGCGATATCTCAGGTCAAAGGTCAAAGGAGAGTTTGCATCAATGCACAGGTATTTCTACCTTGTACCTATCTTCAGTCATATTTTGCTGTTCTCTTTTTGTTTTCATTCATGTAAGATATCAAGAAGCAATTTAAGATTTTAGTTAGTGAATCACGGGTATTTTTAAGAGAAAGAGAAGAGATTAAATGCTTCTGGTGTTCCGCCACGGGATTTGATTAAATGATGACCCGAGGCAGTAGCGATCCTGTTGTGAATTTTCTCTTTGTCGTGAGGTCACAAACAGTGGGCTAAGACTAGTATTATTAACTTAAATAAGGATAAATATGAAGGTGTTAAAAACAGAACTAATTAAAATGAGTTGGTAAATCATTCAAATGAATAATTAATAACGGTGTAATAATTATTAACGCCAAAAATGAGATTCCTGGATAGAATGTTGTTTCCCTGGAGCTCGGGTCAGGAATTTCACCGATCGGTTGCAGAGCATTCTGAAAGTGGAGCGTGAACAGCCACTTATCGTGGTGCATATAGGCACCAATGATTTAAGTAAAAATTGTGATGATGTCCTGAAAGCAGAACTCAGGGAGCCAAGAGAGAAGTTAAAGAAGAGGACCTCGAAGGTAGTGATCTCAGGATTTCTACAAATCCCACGTACTGGCCAGGATAGAAATGAAAGAATAGGCAGCATGAACACGTGGCTTGAGAGATGGCGATGGAGAGAGAGGTTCAGATTTGTCGGACATTGGGACCAGATCTCGGAAAGGTAGGACTATTACAAAATCAGGTCTACACCTGAACCAGTCAGAAACTAATGTCCTTTGGGGAGTTTTTGTTACTGCTGCTGAGGAGGCTTTAAACTAATGTGGCAGGGGCTGGGAACAACAAGAGAAGACGAGTAGACAGTGAGGTGGAAACTACAGACTGTAAGGATCATGAAGTTAGCATTACCAAGGGGAAGAGTAGGCAGAGAGCAAATGAACGCAAAAGAACTGGCAGTTTGAAGGGCACACACTTTAATGCAAGGGGTATAGTGAGTAAGGCAGATGAACGTAGGGCTTGGATTGGTGCATGGGAGTATGACGTTATTACGATCACCGAGAATTGGTTGAAGAAAGGGCATGATTGTCTACTAAATGTTCCAGGATATAGATGATTGAGACAGGACAGGGAGGGAAGTAAACATTGCGGGGTGTGGGGGGGGGGGGGGGGAGGATTTGCTTTGCTGGCTAGGGATGATATCACGTTTGTGCTAAAGAAGGACACTAAGGAGGACTTGAGCAGCGAGGCATTATGGGTAGAGCTGAGGAATAAGAAGGGTGCAGTTCCATTTTGGGGGGTGAACTACAGGCTCCCCAACAGTGGCTATGGGGTAGAAGAACAAATAGGTAAACAGATCATGG
Source organism: Chiloscyllium plagiosum (assembly GCF_037043375.1). Classification (NCBI taxonomy): domain Eukaryota; kingdom Metazoa; phylum Chordata; class Chondrichthyes; order Orectolobiformes; family Hemiscylliidae; genus Chiloscyllium; species Chiloscyllium plagiosum. Next base: position 79,211,382 of record NW_028270169.1, on the reverse strand, counting down.
AAAAATGTAGAGACAACAGTTGATGGTGAAGTGAGATTTTAATTTTCCCAACATTGACTGGGATACACTTAGTGGCAGAGGTCTGGATGGGCCACAATTTGAAGGAGCATCCAGTAAAGGTTTCTAGAGCAGTATGTCAATAGTCCAATGAGGGGAGAGGCCATATTGGACCTGATGTTGGGGAAAGAGCCAGGCCAGTTGGTAGCCGTTGCAGTGGGAGATTTCTCTGAGAACAGTGATCACAATTCTGTAATTTCTAAAATACTGGTAGACAAAGATGAGAGTTGCCCTCAGGGAAGAGTACTAAACTTGGTCCATGCCAATTATATCAAAACTCGGCAGGGGCTGTGAAATGTGGATTGGGAGTCGAGATTTGAAGGGAAGTCCACATTTGACATGTGGGAGGCTTTCAAAGATAAGTTGAAGATAGTGCAGGGCAGGCATGTCCCTTTGAAAACAAGGGATAGGAAACGCAAGATTCGTGAACCTTGGATGACAGGAGTAATTGTGCGACTAGCCAAGAGAAACAAGAAAGTGAACATAAAGTTCAGGCAACTAAGAACGGAATAGGCCTTGGTGGAATATCAAAAGAATAGAACCAATCTTAAATGAGGAATGAAGTGAGCTAAAAGGGGTCATGAAATAACTTTAGTGAACAGAATTATTAAAATCCCAAGGTATTTTATTCATATATTATAAACAAAAGGGTAACTAGAGAAAGTATTGGTCCTCTAAAGGATAAGGAAGGAAGGTTGAGTGTTGAACCTGAGAAAATGGGTGAGATTCTTAATGATTACTGTGCATCAGTGTTCACTGAGGAGACGGACATGTTGAATGTTGAGGTTAGAGATAGAAGCTTGTTACTCTGGATCACATTGACATTAGGGGGGAAGATGCGTTGGGTAGCCTAAATGGTGTTAAGGTGGATAAAGCACCAGGAGAGAGGGATCTATCCCAGGTTGTTGAGGGAGGCGAGAAAATAGCTGGGGCCCTGACAAATATCTTGGTAGCATCCTTAAACACAGGTGAGGTGCTGGTGGACTGGAGGGTTGCTCCTGTTGTTTCCCCTGCACAAACAGGGTAGTAGGGATATTTCAGACCAGTGAGCTTGATGTCAATGCTGGGAAAATTGCTATGAATGTACTGAGGGATGAAATCCATTTATCTTTGGAAAGGAATGGGATTATCAGTGATAGACAATGTGGTTTTCTGTGGGGGAGATTGTGCCTTACCAATTTAATAGAGTTGTTGAGGAAGTGACCAAATTCATAGATGAAGGAAAGGCTGTAGATGTCATATACGTGGACTTTAGTAAGGAGTTTGATCAGGTTTCCACTGGTAAACTAATGGCGAAAGTGAAGTCACATGGTGTGCATGGTGTTCAAGCTAGGTGGATAAAGAACTGGTTGAGCAACAGGAGACAGGGAGCAATAGTTGAAGGAAGCTTCTCGAAATGGAGAAAGTTGGTCAGTGGTCTTCCACAGGGATCAGTGCTGGGGCCACTGTTGTTTGTGATATACAAAATGATTTGGAAGAGGGCATTGCTGTTCCGATCAGTAAGTTGCAAATGACTGGAAGATTGGTGGAGTAGCAGAAAGCATAGGGGACTGTCAAAGAATACAGAAGAATACAGTTAGACTGGAGAGTTGGGTGGAGATGTGACAGTTGGAGTTTAATCCAGGCAAATGTGATGTGATGCATTTTGGGAAGTCTAATTCTAGAACAACCTATACTGAAAACGGAAGAGTCTTGGGGAAAATTGATGATCAGGGAGATCTGGGAGTTAGGTCCATTGTACCCTGAAGGTGGTTGCACAGGTGGATAGAGTTGTCAAGAAGGCATATAATTTGTTTGCCTTCATCGGCTGGGGCATTGAGTATAAAAGCTGGTAGGTCTTATTAAAATTGTTCAAAACTTTGGTTCGGCCGTGTTTAGAATGCATTTTACAGTTCTAGTCGCCACATTACCAAAAGAATGTGGACACTTTGTAAAGGGTGCAGAGAAGGTTTACGAGGATGTTGCCTGGTAGAATAAGTTGAAGTTGTTTTCTTTAGAGAACAGAAGATCGGGGCGGGGGCGGTACCTGATTGTGATCTACAAAATAATGAAAAGTGTACTCACAGTGGATAGAGATAAGTTTTTTTCCCAGGGTGAGGGATACAATAACGAGACATCACGCATTCAAGGTGAGAGGTGAAACGTTTAATGGGGATACACGCGGGAAGTCCTTTACACAGAGTGTGCTACGTGCCTGGAAGGCGTTGACAGCAGAGGTAGTAAAGGCAGGCACGGTAGATTAATTTACGGTGGGTCTGAACAGATACATGAGTAGGACACAGATTCTTAGGAATTGAGCGATAGGTTGAGATAGTGAATTTGGATCAGCACAGGCTTGGAGGGCGGAAGGGCCTGTTCCTGGGCTGTTAATCTACTTTGTTCATTGTTCTTCCTTGTGTAGTAATGGACATTAAAGGAGATATTTCAGAATATGCCGCAGAGGTCATTTCTGCAGTGTAAGAAAACAAACCCCAAAGAAAACAATCACAATCTATGTTTCAAAATAAAATATCGGCACCAAACTGAGCATAAGTCTATATTATTGCACACTGATAGGGGGTAGTCCAGAAGATTTGACAGTGGAAGTGTCAAAATAGGAAAGTGGAAGAATATAAGTTTAATAAGGAAACAAGTATCAGACTAAAAGTTAGGGTTAGCTAGTTAGATTAAATAGACAGAGTTATTATTAACATGTTTTAAAATATAATTAACAACATGGACGTTGGTGTTGTGGACATTGAGTCAGTGAAACTCACAACAAAAAGGAAATGGTCAATTCATTATATAGGTACAGTGCAACAGTCCTCTACATCAGAAATAGGTGGAAAATCAGGAAAACCAAAGAAGGTTGAGATAGAATTAAAATTACAATCGCCAGTGAAGCGTTCCTGATAAAATAGTTGTAGCCCGGATAGGGGTTCAACTTCATGCTCCGAATATTAACAGAAACGTGACTCGCAAAATGTTTCATGCATTCGTTTTTAGTTTCCAAAATCAGGGAACGCTCTGTGAGATTGAAAAATTGTGAATTGAAATCCTTCATTAAGAGGGGGAGATACAGAAAGCAGAAGCTACTTGACAGTTAAGTCAGCTTCTGGCATAAGGAGTAAGATAGAAACTATTATCAGGAACGGTCAAGTTAATCAGATGGAATCAATATGACTTTGTAATGGAAAAATCATGTCTGCGGTTCAATGCAGATTTCGAACGAATTCCAGTGTGTGCAGTTGATACAGCAGTAGCAGTTCATGTAATGTATTTGGATACAGGAGTCATTGAAACATAAAAAATATTGACCAGGAGTAGGCTATACACATCACCGAGCTTGTCCTGTGATTCAATACAATCAGGGCTAATAAAAGTCCAATGAACTTTCACAGCACTCCCTCTGTGGTGATAATAGCTTCCAGCCATAAGGAAAACTTAATTGCACATCGTTCACCAATTATGGTCTACCCAAACTGCTATACTACTAAAGCAAAGCTTCATTGCTCCAGTGTTCAAATTATCTTGAAATGAGGGCTAACATTCCATCAATCTTCCAAATGTGCATTGAGTAAAGGTTCACATCAAACATTTTTCTGGTGGTTAATTAAACAACTCATTGGAGGGATAGGCTCCACAGACATTTCTATTGTCCCTGATGGAGAGCACAACATATCAGTGTAAACGTTAGGGCTGAAGCATTCACAGCAATCTATCGTAAGAAGTGCCAATTGTACGATCCATCTCGGCTTCGTCCAATTATCAGCAATATTACAGATACATGTTTTCAGCCAATTCGCTTCTCTCCACGTGATAACAAGATACTCTGGGAAGCACTGTTTACTCAAACGTTATGTAGCCGACAAAAATGCTGAAGGCTTGAGCGAGGCAATCACTTCCAGTGCAGCTGTAACACTTGCAAAAATCCGACAGCATGTGAAATAGTTGAAAAGTGTGGATTTGGAAAAGCGCAGCAGGCCAGGCAGCATCCGAGGAGCAGGAGAATCGACGTTTCGGACATAAGCCCTTCTTCAGGAATCAGAACGTCGATTCTCCTGCTCCTCGGATGCTGCCTGGCCTGCTGCACTTTTCCAGCACCACACTTTTCAACTCGGGTCTCCAGCATCTGCAGTCCTCACTTTCTCCCAGTGTGGGAAATAGGCCTATCACGTCCTGAGCACAGAAAACAGGACAATCCAAACTAACCAATTTCTGCTCCCATGCTCAGCTATGAGTTGGGAGTGTGAAAATGCCAATGGCAGAGCAATCAAGCAGCACTGACTCAGCAATAACCTGCTCAGTAACATGAAATGTGGGTGACACAAGCTCCACTCAGCTCCTGACCGAATTACACACTTGATTTAAGCATAGACAAAGAACTGAGTTCCTGAAATGTGGGCAGAGCGACAGCACTTGACCTAAAGGTCACATTCGCCCGAGATTGATATTACAGTGCCCGACGAGAACTGAAATCAGTGAGTATCAGGTGACAAACTCTCTACTGCCCAGAGTCGCACCTCGTACATTGAAAGATGGATCTGATTGTTGGAGGTCAATCGTCTCTGCTCAAGGACATCTCCATTAGAGTTCCTGAAGGAAGTATCCTTGGCCGAAGTATCTTCAGCTGTGTCATCAATCATCTTCCTTTCATCATAAAACCAGAATTGAAATCTGCGCAGATGATAGCACCTTTTATGACACCTCGTACATGGAAGCAGTATACCTTCAAATGTAACAATATCAGGACAATATCCAGAATTGGACTGACGAGTGGCATTGACACAACTTCCAGACAATAAGAGATAATCTAGCAAAACGTCTTGACATTCAATGGTGTTACCATCATTGAACCCCAACTATCAACATGCTGGGTATTATCGTTAACTAGAAACTTAACTGGACATTCCATAGAAGCACAACGGTTAGAATAGCAGGCCAGAGGCTAGGAATACTGTGGCAACTAATTCACCCTCCTGACCCCAAAGCTAATTGACTCTCTAAAAGGCAGAAGCTAGGAGTGTGATGGCACAACTCCCCACTTTACTGGATGGGTGCAGCTTTAGCTACATTCAAGAGGCTTGACAGCATCCAGGACAAAGCATCCCACTTCAGTTGTAGCACTCTCACAAGCACACCTTGCCTCCAAATCTGATATTCAGTACCTGCAGTATTCCGTATCTAAAAAATATAGTGCAGAAACTGACCAACATCCTTAGACAGTACCTTCCCATGACCACTTCCCTCTCGAAGGACAAGAGCAACAGATATATGAGAAAAGCAATACTTGTAAGCTCATCTGTAAACCACTCAGCATCCAGACGTGGAAATACTTCATCGATCCTTCACTGTGACTGGATCAAAACTCCAGGAATTCCCTTCTTAAGAACATTTTGGACCACAGCATTTCAGAAAGGCAGATTGTTTTGATCTTCTGAAGGACACATACAGATGGGTAATAGCGCTCATTGTGTCGCATAGGTCAATAACAAAAAAAGATCCTTGAAGTGAACATATCAGTTCAATAAAGTGGTTAAGCAGGCATTATGAATACTTGATAAGCAATCGAATGATCTAGACTCAGATTATAATCTCTACCATGGTAGCTTCAATTCATTGAAGGATATGAAATGAAAATTCTGGTGTAATGAGCGATGATCATGGACTTTCCAAATTTCTGAAGCAAGTTCCATGGCTCAGTATTGTCCTTCAGGGGACGCCTGCCCTTCCGACCTGATCTCCCCACCCTATTCAACAATAACGCGCTTGTTCCTTGCATGTGGTGAACGTGACTCAGAAGCCAAACGTTTGTATTAAAGCTTCTTCAGAAAGATTAACCATAATTAGTCTAGCAAGATAGCAGACTTTCGAAAAGATAGCTGACGACAACATTGGGCTATGTGACTAACATTTTCATATTTCAACCAAGAACTCAACACGTGCAAATTATGGGGGAGCATGGAAATCTGAAAGGGAAACAGAACAGAAATTTGGAATTATGTACCAGGTGAATCAGGTTCTACAGCCAGAGCATCAGTTACAGATTTTAGATTGATTATTGGATGTGATGCTGTATCTCCTGTGATGCTGCCAGCATTCCATTCCAATATTTATTCGTGATATAAAGTGTCAGATTTATTACATTTCTGTTTGTGAGAGCTTTCTCACTGCATTTCCAATATTAGGATCTGAGTGGTAATATCACTGGAACAGTATTCCAAACTCCAGTTTGACGTTGAGTGGACAGGAGGTGGAATACACCATTTGCCAAGGGGAAATTTGAATTCAAAGTAATCCTGGAATCAGGGAAAAAAATTGGTGACAAGGGAACCATAGTCAATGGAAAAATACTAAAACAGCTGGTTTACCATTTACCATTAGAAAATCCGTCTATCGCCTAACATCATCAGCCAACATCATGGATGGTACTGTGGCTCAGTTGTTAGCACTGCTGCCTCACAGCGCCTGGGTTCGATCCCCACCGCGCCCCCACCGTCTGTTTGGAGTTTGCACATTCTCCCTGTGTCTGCGTGGGTTTCCTCCCACAATCCAAATTGGCCATGCTAAATTGCCCACAGTGTTCTGTGCCCTAGTCAGGGGTAGGAAAGGGTAGGGAGATGGGTTTCTCTTCGGAGGGGCGGCCTGGACTTGTTGGGCCAAAGGGCCTGCTTCCACACAGTAGAGAATCTAATCATCACAATCCGCACCTACTGTCAGGTAATTGATGATTTCTGAAGTGGCACAGTGTGTAATTAGGGAGAGGATCCCATCGATGACTGTGCCAGCAACATCAACGTTTTATGAAAGATTAAAAGAAAATATAAGCGTGACTAAATCTCGCAACAACAATATCGATTAGATGAAATTGTTGTGGCAGTTCTTGATTTCATTTCAACTATTTTATATGAATATTCTAAAACGCACTGTGAGCTATGTTGCATTGTTGGAAATTTTACTGTCTAAAAGGACGACAATATAAATCAACGTTCAAAGTGGATCCAATTGGAGAGAAATATTTCATTGCATGAACTTCCAGAATTCAAATATAAAGCTAAATTCAAATGTTAAATTATGTTTATCTTCCAGATATAAATAATATCTGTTGCAATCGATAGTCATGAAATTTGCATTCACTTCTGCAAATTGTCAACATTCTTCAAATAAACTTGGTTTGATTTGAAACTTATCATTTGAAACTCCGTTCATCTGGCTTTATTGTCATCAACTCTGCTTTGAAACCAGTAAAGCGCTTATGTAAATAAACACAGAAATAGAACTCTCAGAATAGATGACAGAACAACAAAACCCCGGGTTATATTTCCCCACAAGCACAGCACACAAATAATGGCAAATATGCAAATAAAACAACGGATTTTTAAAAATTATTATTCATTTGTGGGACCTGGGCATCTCTTGGCTGGTCCGCATTGATCCCTATTTGCCCTCGAGAAGATGATGGTCAGCTGCCTTCTTGAATCGCTGTTGTGGATTGACCCATTATGCCGTTAAGGAGGGAATTTCCATACTAATTGATGTTAGTCCCTTTAAATATACAAGTTGTCTGATTCTAAAAATCACAGTGATATCAATTTCCATGTTTAGTCGAAAAAAACTACAATTTCGATATTGATTGGTACAGCTAACGTTTCTTTCTCTGTCTCTGTTTCGCTTTTCCACTCCTGCCTTCCCCATTTTTTATATCTGATGCCGTGTTTTGCATTTCCACAATCAGAAAATGTTTTCTTAAATAACATGAAGTCAACGCCTTACCAATATATTGGCTCATAGAGTCATAGCGATGTCCAGCATGGAAACAGACTTTTTGGTCAGACTCGTCCATGCAGACCAAATATCCCAACCCAATCTAATCCCAGCTGCCAGCACCGACCATATCCCTCCAAAACCTTCCTATTCATAAAACTATGTAGATGCCTTTTAAATGTTGCAATTGTACTTGCCTCCACCACTTCCTGTGGCAGCTCATTCCATACACGTACCATCCTTTACGTGAAAACGTTGCCCCTTAGGTCCCTTTTACATCTTTCCCCGCACACCCTAAACCGACGCCATCTAGTTCTGGACTCACCCAACCAGGGAAAAGACTTTCTCTATTTATCTTATCCATGCCCCTCATGATTTTATAAGCCTCGATGAGGTCACCCCTCAGCCTCTGACGCTCCATGGAGAACAACCATAACCTATTCAATCTCTCCCTATAGCTCACATCCTCAAAACCTAGCTACATCCTTTTTGAACCTTTTTCAAGTTTCACAATATCCTTCCTAAAGGAAGGAGACTAGAATTACATTAAATATTCCAACAGTGACCCTAATCAATGTCCTGTACAGCTGAACTCGACCTCCCAACTCCTGCACTCAATACTCTTACCAATAAAGGAAAGTATACCAATTGCCTTCTTCACAATCCTATCGACTTCCGACTCTGCTTTCAAGGAGCTATGAAACTGCACTCCAAGGTCACTTTGTTCAGCAACGCTCTCTAAGACCTTACCATTAAGTGTATAAGACCTGTAAGATTTGTTTTCCCAAAATGCAGCACCTCGCGTTTATCTGAATTAAAATCCAACTGCCACTCCTCAGCCCATTGGCCCATCTGATCAAGATCCCATTGAAATCTGAGATAAGCTTCTTCATTGTCCACTACATATCCAATATTGGTGTCATTTGCAAACTTACTAACTGTACCTCTTATGCTCGGATCCAAATCATTTATATCAATGATGAAAAGTAGTGGACCCAGCACCGATCCTTGTGGCACTCCACTGGTCACAGGCCTCCAGTCTGAAAAACAACCCACCACCACCACCCTCTGTCTTCTAAGTTTGAGCCAGTTCTGTATCCACATGGTTAGTTCTGACTCTATTCTGTGAGATCTGACCTTGCTAACCAATCTCCCTTGGGGAACTTTGTTGAACGCCTGACTGAATTCCATATAGATCACATCCACTGCTCTCGTCTCATCAATCCTCTTGGTAACTTCTTCAAAACACTCAATCAAGTTTGTGAGACATGATTCCCCACGCATTAAGCCATGCTGACGATCCCGATTCAGTCCTTACCTTTCCAAATACATGTACATTCTGTCACTCATAATTCCCTCCAAAACCCTTCCCACCACCAACATCACACACACTGGTCTATAGTTCCCTGGCTTGTCCTTACCGTTTCTTAAACAGTGGATCCACGTCAGCCAACCTCCAGTCTCCCAGCACCTCACCTGTGACTAGATAACACAAGTACCTGAGCAAGGGGACCAGCAATCACTTCCTTAGCGTCCCATAGAGTTCTAACCTACACATGATCAGGTCCTGGGGATTTATCCACTTTTATGCGTTTCAACGTCAATTTCAAGGAATCGGAAGCGGACAATTTTGTCAATGGAGTTTTGTCTTCTATTCAATGACGTTGTGGTTGGACTGATAATCCTCACCTCCGCTTTTCAACATTTTCCCAATCAGCACTGATTCCATTAAAGATTCAAAATCTGCCCAGTTACATTTGAAAGTTCTCAATGGCCCAACCTCGGTGTCCTGTAGTAAAGAATTCTACACATTCACTCCATTTTGGGAGAAGAATTTCTCTTCTGCCTTAAATCTGTGACCTCTAAGCCAGAGATTAAACTCCCTGGTCCTGAACTCTCCCAAAGTGGAAACAACATTTCTGCATTTAAAACACTATGTTTCATGAAATTTCAGAATGTCACCACTGAATAATCTATGTTCCAATTGGTACAAGCTCAAACTACTCAATCTCTATTCTCAAGACAGTCTCTCCATCCTCAAGATCAGGCTATTGAACTTCATGTGGATTGTCTCGGATTCCAGAGTATCTTGTCCAATGTGTGCCGGAGGGTTTCCTGACACAATATGTAGATAGGCCAACAAGAGGTGAGGCCATACTGGATTTGGTTCTGGGTAATGAACCAGGTCAGGTGTTAGAATGAGAGGTAGGTGAGCACTTTGGGGACAGTGACCACAATTCGGTGACTTTTACTCTAGTGATGGAGAGGGATAAGTGTGCACTACAGGGCAAGAGTTATAGCTGGGGGCAGGGAAAGTATGATGCGGTGAGGCATGACTTAGGATGTGTGGCTTGGAAAAGTAAGCTTCAAGGCAAAGGCGTAATTGATATGTGGAGCTTGTTCAAGGAGCACCTATTGAGTGTCCTTGATAAGTATGTACCCGTCAGGCAGGGAGGAAAGGGTCGTGTGAGGGAGCCGTGGTTTAATAAGGAATTGGAATCCCTTGTTAAATGGAAGAGGGCGGCCTATGTAAAGATGAGGCGTGAAGGTTCAATTGGGGCGATTGAGAGTTATAAGGTAGCCAGGAAGGACCTGAAGAGAGAGCTAAGAGCAGCAAGGAGGGGACATGAAAGGTCCTTAGTTGGTAGGATTAGGGAAAACCCTAAGGCTTTCGATAGGTATGTCAGGAATAAAAGAATGACTAGGGTAGAAATACGTCCAGTCAAGGATAGTAGTGGGAAGTTGCGAGTCGAGGCTGAAGAGATTGGGGAGACATTGAATAAATACTTTTCGTCAGTATTCAATCAGGAACAGGACATTGTTGTCAATGTGAGTACTGAGTCACAATTAAGTAGAATGGATGGCTTTAAGGTATGTAGAGAAGAGGTGTTGGAAATTCTGGAAAGGGTGAAAATAGATAAGTCCCCTGGGCCTGATGGCATTTATCCTAGGATTCTCTGGGAAGCAAGGGAGGAGATTGCAGAGCCATTGGCCTTGATTTTTATGTCCTCGTTGTCTACAAGAGTAGTGCCAGAAGATTGGAGGCTAGCAAATGTGGTTCCCTTGTTCAAGAAGGGGAGTAGGGATAACCCTAGTAACTATAGGCCGGTGAGTCTCACTTCTGTTGTGGGCAAAATCTTAGAGAGAATTGTAAGGGACAGGATTTATGAACATCTGGATAGGAATAATGTGATCAAGGATAGTCAGCATGGTTTTGTGAAGGGCAGGTCCTGCCTTACAAACCTTATTGCATTCTTTGCGAAGGTGACTAAGGAGGTGGACGAGGGGAAAGCGGTAGATGTGGTGTATATGGATTTTAGTAAGGCGTTTGATAAGGTTCCCCATGGTAGACTACTGCAAAAAATACGGAGGTATAGCAATGGCATTGAGGGTGAGCTGGAGGTTTGGATTAGGAGTTGGCTGGCTGGAAGAAGACAGAGGGTAGTAGTTGATGGCAAAGGTTCATCTTGAAGAGCCGTCACTAGCGGTGTTCCGCAAGGATCTGTTTTGGGACCATTGCTGTTTGTCATTTTTATAAATGACCTGGAGGAGGGGCTAGAAGGTTGGGTGAGCAATTTTGCGGATGATACGAAAGTCGGAGGAGTTGTAGACAGTGAGGAAGGATGTGGCAGGTTACAGCGGGATATAGATAAGCTGCAGAACTGGGCAGAAAGGTGGCAAATGGAGTTCAATGTAGCTAAGTGTGAGGTGATTCACTTTGGTAAGAGTAACAAAAAGATGGGGTACTGGGCTAATGGTTGGATACTTGGTAGTGTGGATGAGCAGAGGGATCTTGGTGTCCATGTACACAGATCTTTGAAAGTTGCCACCCAGGTGAATAGTGCGGTGAAGAATGCATATGGCGTACTGGCTTTTATTGGTAGAGGAATTGAGTTCCGGAGTACTGAGGTCATGTTGCAGTTGTATAATACTCTGGTGCGGCCTCATCTGGAGCATTGTGTGCAGTTTTGGTCGCCATACTATAGGAAGGATGTGGAGGCACTGGAACGGGTGCAGAGGAGGTTTACCAGGATGTTGCATGGTATGGTAGAAAGATCGTATGAGGAAAGGCTGAGGCACTTGGGGTTGTTTTCATTGGAGAAAAGAAGGTTTAGGGGTGACTTGATAGAGGTGTACAAGATGATTAGGGGTTAAGATAGGGTCGACAGTGAGAATCTTTTTCCACGTATGGAGTCAGCTATTACAAGGGGGCATAGCTTTAAATTAAGGGAGGGTAGGTATAGGACAGATGTTAGGGGTAGGTTCTTTCCTCAGCGAGTCGTGAGTTCATGGAATGCCCTGCCAGTAGCAGTGGTGGACCCTCCCTCATTATGGGCATTTAAGCGGGCATTGGATAGGCATATGGAGGATAGTGGGCTAATGTAGGTTAGTAGGGCTTGGATCGGCGTTACATCGAGGGCCGAAGGGCCTGTACTGCGCTGTATTCTTCTATGTTCTATGTTCTATGTTCTATAACACGAGTCCCACAATAGTTGACAGTATTCAGCTGTGATATGACGAGAGCTTATTCTAAGTTTTATAAAAACTTACAATCATACAGTTATAAAGCACAGAAGCAGATCCTTCGTTCCCACTCATCTGTGCTGAACTGATATCCCAATTTGACCGAGTACCATATGGCAAACAGGTGACCCATATTTCTCTAAATGTTTCCTTCTCGTACACACATCCAGCTGCCTTTTAAATTTTAAAGTTATACTCGCCTCCACCATTTCCTTTAGCAGATTCTTCTGTGTATACACCACCATCTATGTGAAAACGTTTCCCTTCAGGACCTTTTCCAACGTTTCTCCTCTCGCCATAATCCTCTGTCTTATAGTTTTGGACTCCCCAACACTCTGCAAAAGACCTTGGCTATTCATCATAACAATGCCCCTCATGATTTCTGGATCTTGTTCAGGCTAACCCTCAGCCCCCTTTCCTCGTGCTGCAGGAAAAAGAAAAGCCCTCGCCTATTCAGGGTCACCTTATAGATTAAACGCTGAGAGTTTGTTTCTGGAAAAGCACTGCGAGTCCGGCAGCATCCGAGGAGCAGGATATTCGACGTTTCAGGCAAAGGCTCTTCATCAGGAATGGAGGCAGGGAGCCTCCAGGTGGGTAAGTGGAGCTCAGTCCATGGGATGATCATCCATGGGCTTGTTGAACAGAGGAGCAGGCCCGTAGGGTCATATGGCTGAATCCTTCTCACATTTCTTACGTTCTGGTATTGTTATGTTTTTACAGACCTCCAATCCAAAAGACAACACTCCACCACCACTAAATAAAAATCAAAAGAACTGCAGATGCCGTGTATCTGAAACAAAATAAAACGGAATTTGTGGAAAAACTCAGAGGCTCTGGCAGTATCTGTGGAGAGAAAGCTCGACTCTCCATCGTGTCCTGGTTTTCCTTTAGAGCAAACTTACATAATGCCACCACATTAGCCAATCTCCAATCTTCCAGCACCTCATCCATGATTATCAATTATACAAATATCTCAGCAAGGGGCTCAGGAATCTCACCCTAAGCTTCCCACTAAGTTCTGGGAAACACCTGATCAGATCTGGGATTTCAGAGATTTCTCTCTGTTTTTGGTTTCTAGACATGCAGTGCCTCCTCTACTCTGAGATGAACTCTTTTAAGGCATTGCTACGTATTTCCCAATTTCCTTAGTTTCCATACACCTATTAATGCAAAATATTTGCTCAGTGTCTCATCCATCTCTTGTAGTCTCACACATAGAGAGCTATGTTGGTCTTTAAGCGGCTGTATTGTCTCCTTGATTATTTTTGTACCCATACTGCATTAATGGAATCGTTTGGGATTTTCGTTAACTCTGTTTGACAAAGTGACTTCATGCCCCTTTTTGACCCTCGTGATTTCCGACTGCCCTTATGTCCTTTTCCGGATTCATTCGATCCCAGCTGTCTACACCTGATATATATCTCCTATTTCTTGACCAGAGTCTCAATTCCTCTTGTCATGCTGCTTTCCCTGCACCGACGAGATTTGCCTTTCACACAAACAGGAACATACCATCACTGAACTCTCATGATCTCATGCTTAAATGCTTCCCAATTCCCAACCGTCCCTTTTCCAGCGAATAGCCGCCATCTCCACCCCAACCAGATTATCAAAGTTCCTGTCAGTTACCGTCAAACCGGACCTCACTCCAATTTGAAACATTCATTTTTTTAAATCAATTCTACTATTTTTCATAACGGTTTTCAAACTAATACAATTACGATTACTTGCTCCGAAGTCTGCGCCCCAGGACATCTCAGTCACTTGTCCTGCTCCGTTTCGCAACACAAGTTCCACAACCTGTAGTCGGTGCTTCCCACTGAAGACGAAATTTTCCTTTTATAAACCTAAGCAATTACTCCCCATCCAAGACCTTAACACTATGACAGTCCCAAAATATGTTTGGAAAGTTAAAAATCACCGACCATAATTCAATTGTGCTTACACATAGCTGAGATCTCCTTACATATTCACTTGCGAATTTCCAATTGACTATTGAGAGGACTATATTACACTCCCAGCAAGGTGATCATCCCTTTCTCAAAATTAGGTTCCATCCATGTAAAGTCACTGGGCAGTCTCCCAGGAATTTCCTCGCAACATCCAGCCATAATGTGCTTCTGAACCAGAAGTACCACTCCTCCTCCTCGCTTGTTTCCCCCCTCACCCCGTCTGTTCTTTATATAGCATCTGCACCCCTGAAGATTAAGCGGCCAGTCCTGTTCATCCCTGAGCCACCTTTCTATAATGGTTATGATATCCCCATCCTACATTCCCATCCATGCCCGATGTTCAACTGCCCCATCTGTCAGGCATCTTGCACTCAAGTAAATGCTGCTTTGCAGTCTTACCTCATTTATGCCAAACTGTTGCCTGCCTTGACTCTTAGAATGGTTCACCGTGTCTATTTTACCATCCTCAACCTTTTCCTTTTTCTCACTAATGTGTTGAGTCTCACCATCACCCTTACCAGTTTTAAGTCTTCAGGGTACCACGAGAAAGATTTCCTGCAAGAGTAGTGGTCCCTTTCCAATTCAAGTGAAACCTGTCCCTCTTATACATGTCATTTCTGTTGCTGAAGAGACCTCAATGATCGGAAAATGTGAATCCTAGCCCCTGCGACAGCTCCTCAGCCACGCATTTGTCTGCTCGGTCTTTTTTTATATTCCAACTATCAATATTCCATTAGTTTTTAAACAAAGCCCAGCATTATGTTTGCCTTTGTTGCAGTTCAAATTAAAAGCTAGCTTTTCGTCATTCTGTGATGAGGATTCCCAAATCTGTTATGTAGATTTCAGAATTCAATCTCTGTGTAAATAATATTCAGTTGCTCTACCGTTCCTGCTAAAATTCATAACTTCATTTATTATGGCATTTCTCATTTACTTCATCACGTTATATTAATATGCAAAGTTTATTGTTCCCTCTCTTTTCCAATCTATAGCCCTCTGCAACCTGTTTTTCTTCATACCCACCAATTACCTCCTCTACAATTTTTGTGCTATTTGCCAACTTCTCTGCATTACATTCACTTCACTCATCTAAGTCGTTAAGATATTTTGTAAATATTTGTGTCCCCTGAAACGGATTTATGTGGTATTCACCAGCTACAGATTGACATCCTGTAAAGTAAAATTCGTAATCAAACACTCTTCTCTCCGTGGCAACACAATACCCCCGAAACCACAGGCTGTTATCTTGTTAAATAATCTTACGTGTGGTACCTTATCAAATGTCTTCAGAAAACAAAAAAAATCACTATTCCCTCCGTATTCTCAAAGAATTCTAATACATTTATCAAGAGAGATTCCCCTTTTGTAAATCCATTCTCAGTCCTCTTGATCATGTCATGTACTTCTAAATGCTCTGGTGTTATGTGGTTTATTGTAGACGACGCAATCTTTCCAATAAATTATGTTAATTGGCCAATAATAGCCTCAGTCAGACTTTTTTGTGTCCATACTTTTTTTGAGTAAAGGTGTTACCTTGTCACTTTGCCAATCCAGTAATACTTTTCTGAAAGCTAATGATTATTGAAAAGTTACAACTAGTGCATCCAACACAGATTTTTTCTTATTTATTTTGCTATCTTGGATTGCACCTTTTTCGTTCCAATGCATTTTGCGGTAAATACTCCTGTAAATTTCTCTGACGTTTTCTTTGTAGTGAAAGTCATTGTATTGCATTGCTCGCCATTTCTTTTGCCCTTCATTATTTCGTAATTATAGAATGTTCTTTGCCTGCTACTTTCAAGGCAGATGCAGACTATTTATTCATCTTTTCTGTCATTTCGTGGTTCCCAGTCACGAATTCCCAGCTTCATTCAATATGGTCCTATATTCACATTGGCTTTTCTCTTCAGTTCTTTATATTTAAGGATGCTCTTGCTGTCCACTTTAATATCAGCTGTAGTTACGCTTTCGATGTTTACCTTCTCCCTCCTTATTAATCTTTACATAGAACATAGGACATTACAGCGCAGTACAGGCCCTTCGGCCCTCGATGTTGCGCCGCCCTGTCATACTAATCTGAAGCCCATCACACCTACACTATTACATGAACGTCAATTTGCCTGTCCAATTTGCTCGCTTATTGATATTTCTGTAAACATTCCGAATGTCCTGATCACCAAAAATATTTCTACATTTTATGTTTTCCTTTTAATCCAATTTGTTGCTATTTGCAACTTTTCTACATAATCATAATACACTCGTCCCCTTCCTAGATTTTATCCTTCTCACTTGAATTATATCATTACTGTGAGCGTTGAACTGTTTTTCTAAATGGTTTACCATTGTTCTTCACAGGTTTTTGCTGCTAAACCCGTTTCCTGGTCCACTCCAGCAAGCTCCATCCTCATCCGGTTACAATTTACACTTATATATGCTGAGCACGTTTGTTTCGGATAACAGATTCTCCCTCTCCAAATGAATGCTCAAACTTTGCTGTTCCGAGGCAATCTTTCAGTCTGTCACCATGTATAAAATCTGACTCATTGCACATTACCAGATTCAGTACATCAAGGTGCCGGGTTGAACCACGGCATACTGTTTCAGGAATCTATCTGAATTTTTCTTTGTGACTACCTTTGCTGATAGAGTCATAGGTATGTACAGCACAGAAACAGACACTTCAGTCCAACCCGTCCATGTCGATCAGATATCCCAACCAAATCTAGTCCGACCTGCCAGTACCTGGATCATCCTCCCCAAACGCTTCCTATTCATATGCCTATCCAGATGTCCTTTAAATGTTGCAATTTTACCAGCCTCCACCACTTCCTCTGACAGCTCATTCCATAGGAGAAAGTGAGGTCTGCAGATGCTGGAGATCAAAGTTGAAACTTTATTGCTGGAACAGCACAGCAGGTCAGGCAGCATCCAGGGAACAGGAGATTCGACGTTTCGGGCACAGGCCCTTCTTCCTGAAGAAGGGCCTGTGCCCGAAACGTCGAATCTCCTGTTCCCTGGATGCTGCCTGACCTGCTGTGCTGTTCCAGCAATAAAGTTTCAACAACTCATTCCATACACGTACCATCCTCTGCATGAAAAAAATTATCCCTTAGGTCGCTTTTATATCTTTCCCCTCTCACCATAAACTTATGCCTTCTCGTTCTGGACTCCCCCAACCCAGAGAAAATACTTTGTTTATTTAACCTATCTATACCCCTCATGATTTTGGAAACCTCAATAAGGTCACCCCTCATTGTTGTGGTTCTGTTCGCCGAGTTGGAAGTATTTGTTGCAAACGTTTCGTCCCCTGGCTAGGCGAAATCATCAGTGCTTGGGAGCCTCCTGCGAAGCGCTTCTTTGATGTTTCCTCCGGTGTTTATAGTGGTCTGTCCCTGCCGCTTCCGCGGGTATCCGTTTTTGGCGAATACCTTGTATAGGTGTTCCTCTTCTTCTTTTTGCAGTCCTGGTGTACTGCAGTATGTTGTGGCCCTTTTGAATCGTGTCCTGATGCAGCTTCGTTTGTGTGTGTTGGGGTGGTTACTTTCATAGTTTAGGACTTGGTCTGTGTGTGTGTGCGCAACTTCATCAGCAGACGCCTAAGAGAAAGACCACGGAACGAGGACATACCACAACCAAAAGGACTAGCCACACTACCATACATCAGGAGCATCTCGGAACTGACTGCCAGACTACTGCGACCCCTAGGACTCATAACGGCACACAAACCAACAGCCACGCTCAGACAACAACTCACCAGAACGAAGGACCCGATACCCAACATGAGCAAGACGAATGTTGTGTACAAAATACCATGCAAGGACTGCACTAAACACTATATAGGACAAACAGGAAGACAGCTAACAATCCGCATACATGAACATCAACTAGCCACGAAACGACACGACCAGCTATCCTTAGTAGCCACACACGCAGACAACAAGCAACATGAATTCGACTGGGACAACACTACTATCATAGGGCAAGCCAGACAGAGAACAGCCAGGGAATTCCTGGAGGCATGGCATTCATCCACAAACTCCATCAACAAACACATCGACCTGGACCCAATATAGCAACCACTACAGCGGACAGCTGAAACTGACAACCGGAAGCGGCAGGGACAGACCACTATTAACACCGGAGGAAACATCAAAGAAGCGCTTCGCAGGAGGCTCCCAAGCACTGATGATGTCGCCTAGCCAGGGGACGAAACGTTTGCAACAAAAACTTCCTGCTAGGCGAACAGAACCACAACAACGATGACCCGAGCTACAAATCTTCGCACAAACTTTGGTCACCCCTCAGCCTCCGATGCTCCAATGCAAACTGCCCCACCCTATTCAACCTTTCAAATCCTCCAACTCTGGCAGCATCCTTTTAAATCTTTTCTAACCCCTTTCAAGTTTCACAGCATCATTCCGATGGGAAGGAGACCAGAATTGCACACAATATTCCAACAGTGGCCTAACCAATGCCCTGTACAGCCGCAACATGACCTCCCAACTCCTGTACTTAATACACTGACCAATAAAGGAAAGCATACCAAACGCCTTCTTCGCTCTCCTATCTACCTGCGACTCCATCTTCAAGGAGCTATTAACCAGCACTCCAAGGTCTCCTTGTTCAGCAACACTCCCCAGGACCTGACCATTAAGTGTAAAAGTCTTTCTGTCTGTCTGTCAATTGATGTGAGGATTAATTAGCCAGTGATGAATACACTGCCTTTCTTTCCATGCTTCATTATCTTCTGATCTCTGTCATGCTTTCTTCATAATTCCATGATTCTAACATTTATTCCAGCAACGTTGTCTTTCCCATGGTATTTCTTTCCTTCACCTACATGGATTCTATATCGACTAATGATAAAGCCTATGACTCAGTAATACTTAAAATGCCTGCTTTCCGTCATGTCTTTCAAAAACATCTAATACCGCTTTGTGGAATGGTTGTGACATGACTAAGAAACCCGGCAATTAAGTTTCAATTGTACCAACAGTGTGTCACAACAGGCCTGAATATGTTGACAGGAGAAGCGACTATCAGTCCTCACTTCCATCTCCTGGAGAAGCACTGACATTACACTGATGGTGAAAATGTCAACAATACGTGTCTGATATCAATCTATTGAGCAAGCAAGTGCACGCTTAATCTAGCTCATCACCTTAAACTGGCAGCTGTAGCATTATGAAACAACTCATTGAAAGTGGATAAGACTAATTAGCATCAAATCAAGGTCTACTTTTTAGCGAAATGTCTCCATTCCTTGTAATGTCGGTTTGTTCATCTCTTTTAAGGATACCAGCTCTGACAAATTGGTGTCTTTATGGGTAGAGTGAAAAAAAACACGGGTAAAAAACATAAGTGGGTGTCACATGCACACCCCCAAACAGCAGGAGTGATGTTGGGAATGGCAGTAAACAGGAAATTGCAGATGCATGAGATAAGGGTATTTTGGTGATCATGCATGATGTTAACTGCACATCGACTGGACTAATCAATGTAGTTACAATGGTGGAGAGGAGGAATTTCTGGGTTGCATGTGGAATGGTTTCCTTGACCAATACGTGTGGAAACCAACTAGAAAGCAGGCCATCTTACACTGGATGCTGTGTAATGAGAAGTTAATCATTGCTAATCTAACTGTAGCAGATCCCTTGGGGACGAGCAACCAGGACACACGAGAACTTTTTAATCAAAATGGAGAGGGAGATCGTTGATGCGCAGACTCGGTTGCTGAATCTTTAAATTTACATTTAAAGGGTAGGAGATTTACGGGGTATCTTATAGAAATGTAAACGACCATGAGAGGCATGCACTCAGTAGTTTCCCAGCGTTGGGTAATCAGGACTAGAAGGAATCAGTCTAAGTTTAGAATGGAAATAATAAATGGGAACCTGAAGGCCAACTATTATACACTAAGACTGTTAAGCATATGAAATGAGCTGCCAATGGAAGTGGTTGAGGGAGAAACATTAACCATATTTGAAAGGTATTTGGACAAATACATGCACAGGAATGGTTCAGAAGGATAAAGGGCCAAGTTCAGTGAAATAAGATTATCGTGGAATGATAATTTGTTTGGCATGGATCAGTTTGGGCAATGCCCTGTCTCTGTGATGTGCAACTCTAACACTCTCGGACACAAATCAGATACCAGAAATGTTGGAGAATGCAACTTTTACTGAGTGGGAGAACTGAGGCTGATCAACATTAGTAAAGAAATATTGCTTTGAAAATTGCGGGGATGGATGGTGGATCAACCCCCAGAGCCTGATAATCTACATCCAAGCGTACTTCACAAAGTGGTTCCAGCAGTAGAGATTGCATTCACTGTCAGGATTGTAAACATTCCGATACAGTCCTTGCAGACTGGAGAGCAGCTGATATCACTCGAATATTCAAAATTGGAGACATTGTCTTTGTTTTCTCTATAATGCTGTAATTTCCTGCTGTAGTTCGGAGTTCTACTGAGCCTCTCTTCGGACGGAGTGTGCATCGTGCAATAAACTGATTAATGCTCAAGGTCTGCCTGCAGTGATTTTCTAAAGCAGCGCGTGTGTTTAATTATGCAACTGCATATACATTTCTGTGTCTATTGCCATGGAAGCACATCATATTGCCTTGAAACCAGTTTGGTTGTCAGAGGTCACCAGCATGCTCTCGTCGTTGGAAGATCCTCAAGTGCATTTCAGGTAATGTGCTTTCATGCAATGTCGCTTTACTGCTTGATGAAGAGATGGTATATTAGCCTTCATTGTGAGAGGTTGAGTCCAGGAGCAGGGATGTGTTGTCGCCTTGGTGAGGCCACACCTAGAATATTGTGTGCAGTTTTGGTCTCCTTTTCTGAGGAATGTGTTATCTATCCTGTCCTTCCTCATCCGTCTGAACTCTGGAGGAAACAGTCCTAATGCAGTTAATCTCTCCTCATACGTCAGCCCCACCATCCCCGGAAACAGCCTGGTAAACCTTCCCTGCACTCCCTCAAGAGCGAGACCATATTATTCTTAATCATTCTTGAAGCGGATCCTTTGCCTTACTGTAGAAATCTCAACATGCAAAAAGTAAATTCACAAGTCATATGCATCCATTCCGTACTCATGCTCAGACACACTTGTTTGATGATTTAGGGACTCTGCATTTGAGAGGACGCAGAATGTGAGAATTTGTCATGTCACCTCCTAACCTCAGCATAGCAACTGGGATACTCTGGTCCACATCTCAATTAAACCCAACATGTCTTTCACTCCTCACTCTTCACCTTCCAGGATTGTATAATTCCTTGCAAGCACATCTGTGTCTCTCAGTTGTCCGGACTGAAATAAAGAGGATTGTTGTGACAAGATCTGCTGTTGGAATTGCTGAGGGAACTCAGCAGGGGCAGCAGTACCTGAGGGAGGAAACGGAATTCTCATAAAGTTCTGTAGAAATTTTGAAATGGTGTCTCTGATTCTCTCTCCACAGATGCTGCCAGACCGGGTGATTTTTTTCCTGCAGTTTCTGCTTTTGCGATTTGCTGAATGTCTATTCCATTGACCGGAATGATACACCCAGACACACCTTGTACCGATATTTAAATCTTTCAAAAACTTCGGTAATTGAATTCAAACAAATGCACAACGATGCATTTCCCTCAGCTCCGCAGACAGGGCAGCTCAAAAAAGCAGCGGTGTAACATGGTTCTATAGGTATAGCTGAGTGATTGCACCGATAAACGGGAAGTGCTGCTTCTTATTGCGGTTTCGAATCCTGCTGCCGATGGCTGAAAGCAGCGCAAGAGGGAGTTTGTTTCGTATCTCTCTGGGATTCCAATCCCGGCGGGGGAAACACTTCTTTCAGGTCAGAAGTGATGTCAATCCCCAATACACTCAGTGAACAGCTCGGATTCACACTTGCATTGCCAACTTTGCTTTATCTCATGTGTTTCCAGATTCGTGGCTAGAGCTTTCTCGCTGAATTTGGTCAATGCCTCGACTGCAATAGACCATGATTCAATGTATGAAAGTACATTTCACTGGGGTGGAACCGAAACCCGCATAGTGACTGCGATTAAAACAGTGGAAACTTCCAGCACAGGAGCAAGAGATCCTGAAGCAGACACGTCAGGGCAAATATCTTTCCTTTGTCAGTGAAAGGCACTGCTTCCCAAAGGGGAGCCATCGAAGTGAAGAAGTGAATGTGATTATCTCTGCTGATTATTCACAAGCTGTGGAGCCCATTTAAGGGCGTAATGGACAACGCGTCTGACTTCGGAACAGAAGACTGTAGGTTCGAGTCCTACCTGGCTCGCTCGCCGTGCTCTGGCTTGTGCATGCATTTCCATTTGTGCAGAGATGCAGGGATTGGGTTCATATATTGACTGCTCAGATTCCTCACGGTCGGAGCTGTCGCTGCTCTCGTTTGCCTGCACAGCACCGCATTTTTAATGGGGCCACAAAAATGTGTGTTTGTGTGTTTTTTTTATGGCTAACGCAAATGACTGTGGATGTTGGGAATCCGAAACAATAACAGGAAATGCTGAGGAAACTCAACAGGTGTGGCAGTAACTGTGGGAGAAAACGGAATTCTCGTAAATTTCTGGCGAAATTCTGAACCGATGTCTCTCGTTCACTCTGTACAGATGCTGACAGACCTGCTGAATGTTTCCTGATACTTAAGATTTGGTTTTTATCTGAATGTATATTCCATCTATCAGGATGATACACTCATTGCTGTGGTTCTGTTCGCCGAGCTGGAAGTTTTTGTTGCAAGAGTTTCGTCCCCTGTCTAGGTGACATCCTCAGTGCTTGCGAGCCTCCTGTGAAGCGCTTCTGTGCTGTTTCCTCCGACATTTATAGTGGCCTGTCCCTGCCGCTTCCGGTTGTGAGTTTCAGCTGTCCGCTGTAGTGGCCGGTATATTGGGTCCAGGTCGATGTGTTTGTGATGGAGTTTGTTGATGAGTGCCATGCTTCTAGGAATTTCCTCGCTGTTCTTTATTTCGCTTGCCCTATAATGTTAGTGTTGTCCCAGTCGAATTCATGTTGCTTGTCGTCTGGGTGTGTGGCTACTTGGGATAGCTGGTCGTGTCGTTTCGTGGCTAGTTAATGTTCGTGCATGCGGATCGTGAGCTGTCTTCCTGTTTGTCCTATATCGTGTTTTGTGCAGTCCTTGCATGGGATCTTGTACACTACATTAGTTTTGCTCATGCAGAGTATCGGGTCCTTCGTTCTGGTGAGTTGTTGTCTGAGTGTGGCTGTTGGTTTGTGTGTTGTTATAAGTCCTCGTGGTCGCAGTAGTCTGGCTGTCATTTCAGAGATGTTCTTGATGTATGGTATGTGGCTAGTCCTTTGGGTTGCGGCATGTCCTCGATCTGTTGTCTTTCCCTTAGGCATCTGTTGGTGAAATTGCGAGGATATCCGTTTTTGGCGAATACCTTGTATAGCTGTTCCTCTTCCTCTTTTTGCAGTTCTGGTGTGCTGCAGTGTGTTGTGGCCCTTTTGAAAAGTGTCTTGGTGCAACTTCGTTTGTATGTATTCGGGTGGTTGCTTTCATAGTTCAGGACTTGGTCTGTGTGAGTGGCTTTCCTGTGTACCTTAGTGATGAATTCTCCGTTTGGTGTTCTCTGTACCCTCACGTCTAGGAATGGGAGTTGGTTGTCCTTTTCTTCCTCTCTCGTGAATCGGATTCCTGTGAGTGTGGAGTTGATGATCCGGTGGTTTTTTTTTCTATTTCCGTGTTTTTAATGATTACAAAGGTGTCATCAACGTATCTGACCCAGAGTTTAGGTTGAATTTGTGGTAAGACTGCTTGTTCTAACCTTTGCATTACTGCTTCTGCTATGAGTCCCGAGATTGGTGAGCCCATGGGTGTTCCGTTGATTTGTTCGTATATCTGGTTGTTGAATGTGAAGTGTGTTGTGAAGCACAAGTCCAGTAGTTTAAGTATGCCGTCTTTGTTGATGGGTTCAACGTCCTGTTATCTGTTCTGTCTGTTCAGCAGTTTGGCTATTGTTTCTCTGGCTAGGGCTTTGTCAATAGAGGTGAACAGTGCCGTTACGTCAAATGAGACCATGGTTTCTTCCTTGACTATGTGTATATTTCTGATGATGTCCAAGAATTCCTGTGTTGATTGTATAGAGTGTCTGGATCCGCTGATCAGTTGTTTCAGTTTCTGCTGTAGTTCTTTAGCCAGTTTGTGTGATTGTTCCCCTGGTAGTGATACTATGGGTCTGAGTGGGATGTCTGGTTTGTGCACTTTAGGTAGTCCATAGAATCTGGGGGTGTTGTTGTTTTCAGTTTTCATTCTTTGTAGGTCCGACCTGGTGATCTGTCGTTTTTTTGTAGGTTCGTCAGTGTGTTATTTATCCTATTGGTGAGCTGTGGGGTGGAGTCAAACTCCCTCTTTTGGTAGGTGTTGGTATCTGCAAGTAGTTGTTGTGCTTTTTGGATGTACTCTGCTTTGTCCAGGATGACCATCATTCTGCCTTTGTCTGCTGATAGTATGATTATGTTCTTATCGTTTCTTAGTGATTTTAGTGCTTCCCTCTCCTTGGTGTTGAGGTTATGTGTTTGCCTTTTCCTTGTTATCAGGGGTACGATACTTTGTCTCACTGTTTGCTGTGTCTCTTCTGTCAGTCCATTGTTCCTGAGTGTGCATTCTAGTGCTGCTTGGAAGTCTGCTGTCTTGGCGTCCCTGAGGTTGTAGTTGAGTCCCTTGGCCAGTATTGTTCTTTCCGTGTCTGTGAGCTGTCTGGGGGAAAGGTTTTTAACCCAGGTGTGTGTTGTGTTGTCCTCTTTGTTGTGTGTTAGTTTGGCCATTTTTTGTTTTAGTGCCGTTTTTAGCGGTGTGTAGTCCTGTTCTGTCCTATGGTGACAGCCTGTTCTATGGACCGGGTCCATTCCTGATCAGAGATCACACACTTGCAACAAGTTGACACAGCGACACATTAACACAATAAGCAATCACCACGCAGATCTGATCGGAATAACCCCCATCTACTTCGCAGGTGCATGAACCAACTGAATCACAGCACCAGGACGTGTGCAGCTTCACTTACCGATATGTGCAGTCCTGTAACCAAATGTTCACTAACTCCGAAATGTGTTTTCTGTATCAATGTTGCTCAGTGAGAATTGCAATCAACCTACACTTTTGCAAAAACAGTTCACAGCTGAACATTCTTCACTGAAAATGGACAGAAAAAAAAGTCAATCTCCTTTTGCATTGGCTTCAACATGATTCTTTCGATCTATCTAAACTGACAGGGTAAAGAGGATGTCTTCAACCTCTTGGCCTCCCTTAATCATATTAATACACACTCAGGGAACCTCACACCAAGAGGAACAGGGTCATTGAGGTGAATTGGCAGGTATGGTGTTTGAGTCAGTGTAAACAGTGTATAGTGAAGGCTGACCCATCAACACCGACACTGAGCCTTGTACCACCAGCTCCAAATCACATCCTGCCTCATGCCTCCCAGTCATCTTTGCTGTTGTCATAAACCTGGTCCCTTTTTTTGCCAAAAGTTTTTCCTTCTCTGAAGCATACCCTGTCCTTGATTTCTTTCAGATGGATAATAAAGCAGGTCAGGCTTACGATGAGACCGGTTTACGACAAAGATGAAAAGGGTTTTGAGAAGCCTTTTGTTGATATATAAACAGATGAGACTTCAGGCCAAAGTGGTCATGTCTGTGGAAGTGGTGAGCTCTCGCTGAGCAGTTCAGTGAGTCCAGGACTGGTTGGAAGTTCAACAGTGAACTGTGTGGAAGCTCTCTCTTCTGCCCTTCTACCCTCAACCTGGAAGCATTTGACCTGTTTTTGTACTCTGTTTTAAAGGGGGTTTGCTTATTGGGACTGTTGTGTATATTCGGAACTGCACACTTAGGTCAAATTTGGATAGACTGAGTTCTGTAGGGGTTCGTAATTGTGTTGTTCGTGTTTCATTGTGTAATTTTGTGAATAATTTTATTCTCTGCTTTAAACCTGATAGTCAACTACGCTAACTTAATCTGGGTAATTGTAACTGTACATGTACCGATACAAATTGCAAAGTTATGGGTTGGGCTGCCTGCTTAAGAACGTTTCGAGCGGTCTGGCCTCGTCCATAACACGGTTCACTTGTATTTCACTTCCCTGCTCCACTTCTCAACTTATTCCCGGCCGATTGCAGGTATCCAAATAGACCCTTTCACTATTAGAAACGCATTCCTGGGATATCGCTATCACTCAATGCGATAGGACTCACTGCCCATCCCTAGTTACCCCAGAGATGCAGGTAATGCCTTACGTTCCCGAACACTTGAATTCCTCAGCGGGGTTGTGCAGCCATGATACCAGTCGGGAGGGAGGTACAGGATTTAGAACCAGAGACACTGAAGGGACATCGATACATTTCCAACTGAGAACGGTGAGATGATTGGAAGGGGATTTCCGGTGATAGGTTTCCCCTGTATCTGCTGCCAGTGTCCTTCGAGATTCCAGGCCAGGTGTTAGAATTGGCGGTAGGTGAGCACTTTGGGGACAGTGACCACAATTCGGTGAGTTTTACTCCAGTGATGGAGAGGGATAAGTGTGCACTGCAGGGTAAGAGTTGGGGGCAGGGAAATTATGATGCGAAGAGGCACGACCTAGGGTGCGCGGCTTGGAAAAGTAGGCTTCAAGGCATGGGCACAATTGATGTGTGGAGCTTGTTCAAGGAGCAACTATTGAGGTTCCCTGATAAGTATGTACCTGTCAGGCAGGGAGGAAAGGGTCGTGTGAAGGAGCCGTGGTTTAATAAGGAATTGGATTCCCCTGTTAAATGGAAGAGGGCGGCCTTTGTAAAGATGAGGCGTGAAGGTTCCGTTGGGGCGATTGAGTGTTATAAGGTAGCCAGGAAGGATCTGAAGAGAGAGCTGAGAGCAGCAAGGAGGGGACATGAAAAGTCCTTAGTTGGTAGGGTTACGGAAAACCCTAAGGCTTTCTATAGGTATGTCAGGAATAAAAGAATGACTAGGGTAGAAATACGTCCAGTCAAGGATAGTAGTGGGAAGTTGCGTGTGGAGGCTGAAGAGATTGGGGAGACACTGAATGAATACTTTTCGTCAGTATTCACTCAGGAACAGGATATTGATGCCGTTGTGAATATTGACTCACAATTAATTAGAATGGACGGCTTTGAGGTATGTAGGGAAGAGGTGTTGGAAATTCTGGAAAGGGTGAAAATAGAGAAGTCCCCTGGGCCTGATGGCATTTATCCTAGGATTCTCTGGGAAGCAAAGGAGGAGATTGCAGAGCCATTGGCCTTGATTTTTATGTCCTCATTGTCGACAGGAATAGTGCCAATAGACTGGAGGATATCAAATGTGGTTCCCTTGTTCAAGAATGGGAGTAGGGATAACCCTAGTAACTATAGGCCGGTGAGTCTCACTTCTGTTGTTGGCAAAGTCTTAGAGAGAATTGTAAGGGATAGGATTTATGAACATCTGGATAGGAATAATGTGATCAAGGATAGTCAACATGGTTTTGTGAATGGCAGGTCGTGCCTCACAAACCTTATTGAATTCTTTGAGAAGGTGACTAAGGAGGTAGACGACGGTAAAGCGGTAGGTGTGGTGTATATGGATTTTAGTAAGGCGTTTGATAAGGTTCGCCATGGTAGGCTACTGCAAAAAAATACAGAGGTATGGCATTGAGGGTGAGTTGGAGGGTTGGATTAGGAATTGGCTGGCTGGAAGAAGACAGAGGGTAGTAGGTGATGGTAAAGGTTCATCTTGGAGTGCATTTACTAGCGGTGTTCCACAAGGATCTGTTTTAGGACTATTGCTGTTTGTCATCATTATAAATGACCTGGAGGAGGGGTTAGAAGGTTGGGTGAGCAAGTTTGCAGATGATACGAAAGTCGATGGAGTTGTTGACAGTGAGGAAGGATGTGGCAGGTTACAGCGGGATATAGATAAGTTGCAGAGCTGGGCAGAAAGGTGGCAAATGGAGTTCAATGTAGGTAAGTGTGAGGTGATTCACTTTGGTAAGAGTAACAAAAAGACGAGGTACTGGGCTAATGGTCGGATACATGGTAGTGTGGATGAGCAGAGGGATCTTGGTGTCCATGCACACAGATCTCTGAAAGTTGCCACCCAGGTAAATAGTGCGGTGAAGAAGGCATATGGCGTACTGGCTTTTATGGGTAGAGGAATTGATACCGGAGCCCTGAGGTCATGTTGCAGTTGTATAAGACTCTGGTGCGGCCTCATCTGGAGTATTGTGTGCAGTTCTGGTCGCCATACTATAGGAAGGATGTGGAGGCATCTGGAACGGGTGCAGAGGAGGTTTACCAGGATGTTGCCTGGTATGGTAGGAAGATCGTATGAGGAAAGGCTGAGGCACTTGGGGCTGTTTTCATTGGAGAAAAGAAGGTTCAGGGGTGACTTGACAGAGGGGTACAAGATGATTAGGGGTTTAGATAGGGTTGACCATGAGAACCTTTTTCTACGTATGTCGTCAGCTATTACGAGGAGGCATGGATTTAAATTAAGGGGTGGTAGGTAATGGACAGATGTTTGGGGTAGATTCTTTACTCAGCGAGTCGTGAGTTCATGGAATGCCCTGCCAGTCGCAGTGGTGGACTCTCCCTCTTTATGGAAATTTAAACGGGCGTTGGATAGGCATATGGATGATAGTGGGCTGGTGTAGGTTAGGTGGGCTTGGATCGGCACAGCATCGAGGGCCAAAGGGCCTGTACTGCGCTGTATTTTTCTATGTTCTATGTTCTATAGATCGATGCAAACAATCACTGGACTGATTCTAGCAGAAACCATATGCGTCTTCTATGCGCAACGAGGAACGCATTCTCATTCAGGTAATTCACACAGAGAGAAATAAATCTTCATTCCCTTCCTGGGAATCGTATCCAAGTCTGGGCGATGCAAATTCGGACTCTTAAGCAGGGACTCCCTCCACTGCTGCTGACTGTAACCTTTGTGACCTGACTTACACACAATCTATTTTTTTAGTTTAGATTCTCTACAGTGTGGAAACATGCCCTTCGGCCCAACAAGTCCACACTGCCCCTTCCGAAGAGAAAACCCCCCAAACCCATTCCGCTACCCTATATTTACACCTGACGAACGCACCTAACACTGTGTGAACGTTAGCACTGCCAATTCACCTGACCTGCACATCATTAGATTGTGGGAGGAAACCGGAACACCCTGTCCCTGTCCTTTGGGTTATACCCACCTTCGGCAGCAATGCTTCTCTCTCCAAGTTACCAAACAGTTCATGTTATCGCCCTGGGTTTCAATGTGAAGACAGTGGAGCTTTGATAAATTGATGTTGTTCAGGAGTAGCCCTGAAGGAAGGTACAGAACAAGGGCTCGTTCTCAGGCGATGGGTGGGGGTGAAGTGGCGCCATCTATAAATGCGTCATTCAACTCATCTGATTGCAGATCCCGGGGCAAGAAATAACTAGCGTTTTCTCGCAGAATTTCTTCACGGCTTTGATTGGAAGAGACCATGACGCCAAGTATGCAAGTACATTTCACTGGAGTGGATCGTGAAATCGCGCAGTGACTGTGAATAAAACTCTGGAAACGTCCAGCAGAGGAGCAGGCGACCCAGAAGTGAGCACCTGTGAACAGGTGTCTTTCCTTTTCCACTGAAAGGCACTGCTTCACAAAGTGGGGACTTCCAAGTGAAGCAGTGACGGGGATTATCTCTGCTGGTTGTTCACCTTGTGAATGCTTTCTCTCCCCAATGTCCGTGTTTACATTCCATGTTGACAAGCTGTGGGCCGATTGCACGTCCATTGGTCTAGTGGTTTAATGGATAACGCGTCCTGACTTCGGATCAGGAGGTTGTCGGCTCGAGTCTTATTAAGCTTGAGTTGTGCGGGTTCCCTGTGACATGTTTCATCTGTCATCCCCTTCAGGCACTCTGCCTGTATTCCTGATGAAGGCCTTTTGCCTGAAACGTCGATTTTCCTGATTCTCGGATGTTGCCTGAACTGTTGTGCTTTTCAAGCACCACTCTGAGCTACCGTCTGGTTTCCAGCATCTGCAGTCATTGTTTTTATCCTGTTGCATGCCCTTACCTTGTCTGTGTTCTCCAGGAGGTGCAGGGATTTATTGGTGTGCTTTTGAAATTGGAAGTTGCTTTTGGGCCCATTGCATTTTATTGCCAGACAATTGGATGGTAGGTCCTGTTATGTCAGGTTCGGAGGATCTGTAGGAATGGGATCAGTGGGGATTTTTTTTCGAATTTGAAAATTGCATTTGGGTCCATTGCAGCTCATTGCCAGAGAGGTATATGACACGTCCTGATTTGCCTGGTCCTGAGGAGCTGCACGGATTCCATGCAAGTGTTTTTGAATTTGAATGTTGCCTTTGGGTCCATTGCAGCTCATTGTCAGAGAGGTTTGTGACAGGTCATGTTATGTCAGGTCCTGAGGAGCTGCAGCGATTCGGTCACTGTGCTTTTGAATTTGAAAGTTGCACCTGGACCCATTGCACATTTTCAATTCCAGCTCACTTCAACGTCTCTCATTGACTGTGCAACTGGCTTGTGTTCCACCTAAAGCTGCCTTTTTTCAGAGAACCTTGTGTGTGAAGACAAAGTGCGCAAGTGAAGCACAAAGAGCGGATATAATCCTGAAAGCTTTGACCCTCACAGGGAATGTGTCTGTTCATTTCCCTGTGTGGGTGAAAAAGGAGATGTGCTCGTCAATGGGGTTACAACACAATGTGAACAGGCCAAACGTCGGTCCCATTTCTGTGTCATTTAAGATCACAAGGAGAATCTCATTGACATTTACAGAACACACAAGGTTATGTGTCAAGGCTGGTATCTGGGACTAGTCTAGATTGGTGCCTGATGGGCCGCACTGCATGATGGGCTGAAATGTCGTTTTGCACTCTGCGAATGCTCGAATGCAAGTATAAACTACTTTTCAGATGAAAAGATCAAAAATAAGAAGGCAGAAGCAGTTTCATTGAGAGTAAATGCGACAGATTCGGTCGACTTCTCACGAAAGACAAGAGTGGTCCTAAAGGAAGAGGACTAAATTGGCGGAGGCCAACTATATCAGCATTAGGCTGGAGCTGGGGAATGTAGATTGGGAACCGGTGTTTGCATGTATATCCATATTCAATATGTGGGTGGTTTTTAAAGAAAGATTGATGAGCGTTCAGGAGTGAGGATGTTCCTGGAAAATGAGGGATAGAAATGGCAAAACAAGGGAACCATCGATGCCAGGTGAAATGCCAGCCTAGCTAAGAGGAAAAGGTATGCCTACTTAAGGTCCAGGTGACTGAAGACAGACGAACTTTTGAAAGAACATGAGGAATGTACTGCCAACGTGAAACGATGTGTTAAGAGCCCTAAAAGGGGTCATGAGATATCCTCAGTGAGCAGGGTTAAGGAACGTGCCTTTATTCGGATATAATGAGCAAGAGGGTACTAGAGAAAGTGTTGGCCCACTCAGGACAAAGGGGGAACCTTTTGCGTGCAGTCAGGGAAAATGGGTGAAATTCTTATTGAGTACCTGGCATCGCTGTTCACCAAGGATAGGGATATGGTGGATGTAAATGTTAGGGATAGATGTTTTATTACTCTAGGTCAAGCTGGCATAAGGAGGGAGGAAGTGTTGGGTATTCCAAAAGGCATAAAGATGGGTTAGTCTCTAGGTCTGGATCGGACCTATCGCAGGTTTCTGAGGGAAGTGAGAGAGGAGATAACCGAGGTTTTAACAAATACCTTTCCAACGTCTTGAACACGGGTGAGGACCTGGAGTACTGGAGAATTGCTAATGGTGTCCCCTTGCTTAAGAAGGTTAGCAGGAATAATCCAGTAATTCCAGACCTGTGAGGCTGTTGTCAGTATAGGGAAGTTACTGGAGAAAATACTGAGGATTAGGAAATATTTCCATTTGGAAGAAAATGGGCTAATCAGTGAGAGGCAACATGGTTTTGTGCAGGAAAGGTCATGTCTTACAAACTGAATAGAAATCTTTGAAAAGGTGACAAAGTTGATTGATGAAGGAAAGGGTCCAGATGCCATGGACATGGATTTTAGCCAGGCTTTTGATGAAGTACGCAGATGGAGAAGGTGAAGTCACATGGAGTCCAGGGTGCTTGAACTAGATCGGTACAGAACTGGTTGGGCAACAGGAGACAGAAAGTGGTAGTTGGAAGGGACTTTCTGAAAATGGAGATATGTGACAGTGGTTCCACAGGGATGCGTATTGTGACCACTGTTCTTTGTGATATATAAAAGTGACTTCGAAGAAGGTACAGGTGGCTCATTAGCAAGTTTACAGATGACACGAAGGTTGCTGGAGTAGCAGATAGTGATTGGGACTGTCAGAGAATACAGCAAAATAAACATATGTAGGAAAGTTGGGCAGAGAAATGGCAGATGGAGTTCAATCCATGCAAATGCAAGGTGATGCATTTGGATTCAAGAGCGATCTGTTCAGAAAAACGAAATGTCCTGGGGAAACTTGATGGACAGAGAGATCTGGGAGTTTATGTCCATTGTTCCCCGAAGGTGGCGACGCAAGTCAACAGAGTGGTCAAGAAGACATATGGCATGAATTCCTTCATCGGACGGAGTATTGAGTACAAGAGTTGGCAGTTCATGTTACAGTTATATAAGACTTTGGTTCAGCCACATTTGGAACACTGTGTACAGTTCTGATTGTCACATTGCCAAAAAGGACGGGAAAGCTTTGAAGACGGTGCAGAGGAGATTTACCAGGATGTTGCCTGGCATGAAGGACACTAGCTATGAGGAGAGGTGGAGTAGATTAAGATCGTTTTCATTAAAAAGCCGGAGGTTGGGGGAGGACCTGATAAAGGTCTACAAATTCATGAGAGGTTTGCAGGGAAGATAGCAAGAAGCCTTTTTTTCCCAGAGTGGGAAACTCAATTACTCAGGGTCACGCGTTTAACATGAGGGGTGGGGGAGGGAACGATTAAGGGAGATATGTTTGGTACTTTCTTCACACAGAGGGTGGTGGGTGCCTGAAACGCGTTGCCAACGGAGCTGGTAAGGGCGGGAACAATAACATCATTTAATATTCATCTGGGCAGACACATGAATAAACAGGGAGCAAAGGGATACAGACCGTTAGAAAATAGGCAGCAGGTTTAGATCGAGGATCTGGATTGGCGCAGGCTGGGAAGGCCGAAAGGCCTCTTCCACTGTGGTAAGGTTGCGTGTTTTTTTGTTCTTTGTTCCATTCAGCCTCGCCAACAGGCTAAACAGTGATGCATTTTGGAAGGTCGAACTTGAATGCTGAATATAGGATTAAAAACAGGATTCTTAGCAGTGTGGAGGAACAGCGGGGTCTTGGTGTTCAAATGCAGAGAATCCTCAAAGTTGCCATCCAAGTGTATTGCGTCTCTAAGAAAGGATATGCTGTTTTGGCTTTCATGAACGGGGGATTGAGTTTAAGAGCCACGATGTTTTGATGCAACTCTGCAAAACCCTGGTGAGACCACACTTGGAATACTATGTCCAGTTCTGGTCGCCCTATTATAGGAAAGATATGGAGGCTTTGGGGAGGGTGAAAAGAAGGTTTACCAGGATACTGTCCGGACTGGAAGACTTGTTGATAAAGACTGGAAGAGAGGTTGATAAAGCTCGGACTTTTCTCTCTGGAGAGAAGGGGGAACCTGATCGAGGTGCACAAGATAATGAGATGCAAACATCGAGATGATAGTGAGACACTTTTCCCCAGGGCACGATTGACTGCACGAGGAGTCATAGTTTTCAGGTTTTAGGAGGAAGATACAGAGGAGACTTCAGAGATAGGTTCTTTACACAGAGAGTTGTGAGCACATGGACTGCATTGCTAGCGGCGGTCGTGGAAGCAGAGTCATTAGGCACATTTAAGTGACTGCTGGACACGCACATAGACAGCAGTAAATTGAGAAGTGCGTAGGTGAGGTTATTTTATTTTTGATTAGGAATAAGCCTCAGCAGAACATCTTGGGCCGAAGGGTCTGTTCTGTGCTGTACCTTTCTATGTTCTATGTCATATGTTCTATTATTAGATAAGCTGACGCCACCTTGAGAATGCAATTCTCTCATTTACATATTAAAGAACCTAAACGGTAATATCCCATTTCAAAAGATGATAGTCGTAATTTAAATATGTTTACGAGGTATAATCTGGTGTTGTGCGATTTGTTGTTTAAACAAATAAAGTAATCATTTTGCTGTAAATTCTGTGTTGTACGATTATGTTCCACAGCCACCTGATGAGGAGGCAAAGCCTTGTAAGCTCGGGCTTCTAAATAAACCTGTTGGACTATGACATGGCGTTGTGTGATTTTTAACTTTGTACACCCCAGTTCAAAATTGACACCTCCAAATCATTCCTCTCTGACTGAATCCTTGAGTGTTTTCACCCGCCACCAACTCCATGCAATGGCGTGGGAAGGCCAGCAGAGAGGGAACTTTGTTGCACTGTTTCGACTCTGCTCCCGGGGACAGAAAATTTCTGATTAGACCACATTGGAGTAGCAGCCCATTGGAACTGAACAGCTTGACATTGAAAAATCGGGAGCCGAGGCATTTGTTATCATTCCATTGGTGGTTGGGCTCTGATAACAATTTGTGATAGCATGCTGCAATTCCACACGTCGAAACAGTTCACAGCTCTGTGTGAATTTGTATGGGGTTTGTTGAACTGTTACTGAACAGTGAGATCATGTATTTAATAGTGAACCATTTTCTGTTTAACCCATTCTGTTTAGTTTCATTAGAACACACTGAATAATGTAATTTTGATGGAAGGTTACAGATGGTTCTAAGCTGAAAGAATAACCCAGGAAGAAATTCTGTTTACCTTGCCAATTCATTTGCATTGTGCTACAATAGGCAATCCGCACATTCTCAGCTCAACGCTTTGCCTGCATTGGTAGAAAGACACTCTGTCAGGCGTGTGATGGAATACTTCCCACTTGCCTGGATGGATCTAGCTCCAACAAACATTCAAGATGCTCGATACCTTCCAGGACAAAGTAAGCCACTTCTTTCACACCACATCCACAAGCATCGAGTGCCTCCACAACCAATACTCAGGAGGAGCGGTGTGTACCATCGACAAGGTGCACGGTAGAGGTTCACCACAAATCCTCAGACAGCAACTGACCACTTCTATCCAGAAGTAAAAGGCCAGTAGATACATGGGAACACCACCCCAGCAAGTTCCCCTCCAAGCTTCTCACATTCCTGATTTGCAAATGTAGCCCGGTTTGTTTCGTAAAATTGGGTTATATTCCCGGACTATCCTCCCCACTAATTATGTGGGTTGACATGTAGCATATGCACAGCAGCAGTTCAAGAAGGCAGCTCACAAACAACTTCCCAGCGGGGAGCGAGGGAAGGGTAATAAACACTAACCCAGCCAGCGATGCCCATATCCCATAAGTGAACTTCTAAAAATCATTTTTCCGTCGGGAAACAAAAGGACCCTCCTTTGCGTTTGCTTGATGAGTTTTATTTATTCATAACACAAGGAATTCGCGTAATCAGGTAGTTTACTGTGTGACTGATCTTTGCTCTGAATCTAGACAATGTTACTACATAAACAAATGTGTTTGTGCAGCAAGTTAGATTCCGCAACATGAAACCAACTTTCCTCAAGTGAAATAGAAAAGGCGAGTAATCATCAGGATGGATTCCTTGAATGACATAATATAAGAAATCTACAACAGTGATGAACCAGAGGAGGATAAAGCTCCCAGATATGGCGAAGAGCAAAATCTTAGATTTCTTTCTGCTCTCCATCTCTGGGTCTCTGCGCTTCTCTTCTTTGATCTGACACTTTAACTCCTTCCGGACTTGACTGGTTATTAAAATGCGTCTGACTGTTAGAGCATTGAGCAACAGAATTAAAACGAATGGTAGTAAAGGGGTTAAAACCGTGTCAAGCCAATCGAATGCCATCCACCAAGTCTCAGTATAGTAGCTTGACTATGTTTTACAGTAGAATGGTACATTATTGAAAATCCACCGAGGCTCAATTGTAAAATAGATGGGGATATTTGTCAAAAAGAACAGGGTGCATGTTGTTGTTAGAACCACAGTCGCAGTTTTCTCAGTGCAATATTTTGTTCTCAGCTTCTGACAACAAATCGTTACAAATCTGTCAAAGGAGAAAGTGACGGTGAACCAGACAGAACAATCGGTGGCAGCAAGAGTAAAGACCCTAGCAACACTACACACAGGAGGGATGGCTAAAAAACAGAGTGGGTAATAATAATAGGTAAATCTCCTCAGTATAACACCAGCGATAATGACCATCAGATCGGCAACTGCCATAAGTACCAGGTAACGAGTAGTGCAACGAGAAACTCCGCAATTTCCCCGGGAAAAGATAACAATCACCAGAAAATTAACTGTGGAAGACAAATGGGAAAAGAAGCAATGAATGATTGATTAGAAACTACTTCGCCTGTTACAAAGAAAAGCAGTAAGATTTTACCAACAAACCCAGTGCACTGTGTCAGCGGACGTGGTTGGTGTTGAGTGAGTTTGAAGTCTAAGACTTTTGCAGCCACCTCAGATGCTCCTCCAGCCCAGTCGTTTCAGAGATTATGGAATTTTGACAGAAGTTGAGCGCATGCTAGGAGAGCAAAAGGAATTCCAAGTAACTATTTGAATGATTGGAGTAGACTCTTTAAGTTCTCAGCTCCAACTCTGGAAAGAGGAGAACCCCATTAGAAAACTCACTCCCAACTCACTTATAGGGCTGGTGATTGGACTGTCAATGAAGCAAACTCAAGCCTCCTTTGATTGGGGTATTTCCCGCTCTTATCACTGAATGAAATTCTGATCAGAGTCACAACAGGATCAGGAAAAAAAGATTATCAAAAACTGCACAAGATTTCAAACAAGACACACAGGACAACATTCCACAGCATGCGCGGGCTGGTTAAGGACAATTTGTGCGTGTTAGGACTGCAGATAAATTTACATTGTACATCTACACATCTGTACATGACAAGCATCTCAACATGCAGGGAGGAGGAGGGAAATCTCTCAAGACTGGAATTACTTGACCAAAGACAGTGAGGAAGAAAGATTTTCTCGAAGATATGCTAGCTAGATAAAGCTTTGCGAACTACCATGCGGGACATATCGTTCGATTCCTTTGCTTACAGAAAAAAACGACAACCGATTTAAAGTTCAAAACTGATTAAGCATCTACTGCTGTTTGCGGAAGAGAGTTCCAAACCTTTCCCATCGTTTGTGTGGAGAAGTGCTTCCTAACATCTCTCCTTAACTTTCTCTCCCCAATATTCATATTGTGCTCCTTCATTCTAGAATCTACCAGAAATGGAAATAGATAATCTTTCTTGTCTTTTCCCATTAATATTTTGAAGGATTTCGCTCAGATCATCACTTAAACTTCAAATTTCAGTCTCCATTTTTACCACAAAGCAAAAATTTCACAGTGGGTCTGACAACATCTATATGTGAGAAAGCTGAGTTAATGTTTCCAGTCCAGTGACCCTTCTTCAGAACTAACCTGTCTGATCGCTCTGCATAACTTCAAATCATGTGAAAGTGGAACAGTTGATAGAAGACTGACATCTGAAAATGCTGCAGCAGCAGTGGAGTTGGGCATCACTGTCAGTGGAGAATTGTACCAAGAATGCTGCTCAGTGAATTGCTATCACTGTTCTGGTGTCTGGATAAGGCTAACCAGTCGTGAATTGGAGATGTTATTCTTCAACAGCAAAAAGTGGAGAGCATATCAGCAGCAGAATTAAACAAATTCAATTGTCATGAAGCCATACCAGGAATGCCAGCAAAGGCAAGGGTGGTGTAGAAGACCAGGTGATCAATTTGCCGAAACATTTCTTCCATGCGAGATGATTAGACCCTTCAGGCAACTGGCAAGTTCCTTGTTTGAAACTCTGGGCTGATGCATTCCCTGAAATGCTGCCTTATTACTGTTTGGAAGCTCCTTGGGGAGATCGATGTTACACATTGACTCTATTTCGCAGCTTTTTTTTGGCTGTTTTCCAATTTTCTGTCAATGAGCAATTTAATTACAATACAAGCTTAATGCCAATTATCAAGGAATGTTATTGCTCAGTACATCATAATGAAATTAGAAAAAAACACAGAATCTGGAATTTTACAGCAATAACACTGTCCACTCAAACACGATGAGTTCTATGCTGAAAATGTGTTGCTGGAAAAGCGCAGCAGGTCAGGCAGCATCCAGGGAACAGGAGAATCGACCTTTCGGGCATAAGCCCTTCTTCAGGAATGAGGAAAGTTTGTCCAGCAGGCTAAGATAAAAGGTAGGGAGGAGGGACTTGGGGGAGGGGCGTCGGAAATGTGATAGGTGGAAAGAGGTCAAGGTGAGGGTGATAGGTCAGACTGGGGTGGGGGCGGAGAGGTCAGGAAGAAGATTGCAGGTTAGGAAGGCTGTGCTGAATTCGATGGACTTGACTGAGACAAGGTAGGGGAGGGGAAATGAGGAAACTGGTGAAATCCGAGTTCATCCCTTGTGGTTGGAGTGTTCCTAGGCAGAAGATGAGGCGCTTTTCATCCAACCGACGTTTTGTTGTGGTCTGGCGATGGAGGAGTCCAAAGACCTGCATATTCTTGGTGGGCTGGGAGGGGAAGTGTTGAGCCACAGGGTGGTTGGGTTGGTTGGTCCGGGTGTCCCAGAGGTGTTCTCTGAAACGCTCCGCAAGTAGCCGGCCTGTCTCCCCAATATAGAGGAGGCCACATTGGGTGCAGAGGATGCAATAGATGATGTGTGTGGAGGTGCAGGTGAATCTGTGGCGGTTATGGAAGTTTCCTTTGGGGCCTTGGAGGGAGGTGAGGGGGAGGTGTGGGCGCAAGTCTTGCACACCCTGCAGTTGCAGGGGAAGGTGTGGGGAGTGGAGGTTGGGTTGGTGGGGGGTGTGGATCTGACGAGGGAGTCACGGAGGGAGTGGTCTTTACGGAATGCTGATAGGGGAGGGGAGGGAAATATATCCTTGGTGGTGGGTTCCGTTTGGAGGTGGCAGAAATGACGGCGGATGATGCGCTGTACATGGAGATAGGTGGGGTGGGAGGTGAGGACTAGTGGGGTTCGGTCCTGGTGGCGGTTGGAGGGACGGGTTCAAGGGCGGAGGTGCGGGAAGTGGAAGAGATGCGGTGGAGGGCATCGTAGACCACGTCGGGTGGGAAATTGAGGTCCTTGAAGAAGGAGGCCATCTGGGTTGGCCATCACCTCCCTCCAAGGCCCCAAAGGAAACTTCCATATCCGCCACATCGCCAGACCACAACAAAATGACGGTTGGAGGAAGAGCGCCTCATCTTCCGCCTAGGAACCCTCCAACTACAAGGGATGAACTCGGATTTCACCAGTTTCCTCATTTCCCCTCCCCCTACCTTGTCTCAGTCAAATCCATCGAATTCAGCACCGCCATCCTAACCTGCAATCTTCTTCCTGACCTCTCCGCCCCCAACCCACTCTGACCTACCACCCTCACCTTGACCTCTTTCTACCTATCACATTTCCGACGCCCCTCCCCCAAGTCCCTCCTCCCTACCTTTTATCTTAGCCTGCTGGACAAACTTTCCTCATTCCTGAAGAAGGGCTTATGCCCGAAAGGTCGATTCTCCTGTTCCCTGGATGCTGCCTGAC
The DNA here is from genome assembly GCF_037043375.1 of Chiloscyllium plagiosum. Lineage (NCBI taxonomy): Eukaryota > Metazoa > Chordata > Chondrichthyes > Orectolobiformes > Hemiscylliidae > Chiloscyllium > Chiloscyllium plagiosum. The sequence continues at coordinate 79,171,488 of NW_028270169.1, read as the reverse complement.
CTGCTGCGCTTTTCCAGCAACACATTTTCAGCTCTGATCTCCAGCATCTGCAGACCTCACTTTCTCCACGATGAGTTCTATCCCTAGATTAGAAACTATTTCAACCAATGCTGCATCACGACAGTTTATTCTAAGTGTGAAAATATTTTTCAGAACTGTTCTCCTTTACTCTTGTCTTAGACGTCAGGCCCGCTGGTCTATAGTTCCCTGGTTTGTACTTAACACCATACTAAAACTGTGACACGACGTTTGCCAACCTTCGGTCTTCCAGCATCTCACCTGTGACTGTCGATGATACAAATATCTCAGTCAGGGCACAACAATCACTGCCCTAGCTTCCCACAGAGTTCTAGTGTATACCTGATCAGGACCTGGGGATTTATCCACTTTTATATGTGTGAAAACATCCAGCACTTCCTCCTCTCATATGGATCTTTTTCAAGGTGTGACCATCTATTTCCCTCCATGCTATATCTTCCATGTCCTATTCCACAGTAAACACTGACGCAAAATACTCGTTTATTATTTCCTCCATCGCCAGCAACGCCACACAATGGCCGCCTTGTTGATATTTGAGGGGCCCTATTCCAGAACATAGAACATAGAACAATGCAACGCAGAAAAGACCTTTCGGCCCTTAATCGTGGCAGGATCGGTTTAGGAGATCTGTTGTTAATGGACGAGTTGGACTGAAGTCTGTGTTTTCCCTGCTGTCCATATCTAATGGCTCTATGATATTGCTGCACACGTTGCTGACAGGGTGAGAGGGTTATATGATAACTCCAATGTTGATGCATGAGAGTTGAGCCAGCGAATTCATTCCCCTGGAGGGCGTGTGAAAAGTATTGATAGAGATCCAGCAAAATAAAATGAACACATCTTTGATTTGATTTGAAACCTGAAGTCTGTTTCTCGTCCGAGACTGTGCCCGCTCTGCTTCATACTGCATACATTTCATATTTTGCATTTGGATTCTCCTTAACTCTGTTTTCCAAATCTCTCTCATGCCCCCTTTTTGCCCTCCTGATTTCTTTCTTAAGTGTACTCCTATTGCCTTTGTTCTCTTCCAAGGATTCATTCGATATATCTTGACTGTACCTGACATATGCTACCTTGCTTTGTTAACCAAATCCACGATTTCTTTCCTCATCCAGCATTGCCTTAACCTACCAATCTTTCCTCCCAACCTGACACGAATATGCTGTCTCTGGACTCTCGTTATCTCATTTCTGAAGGCTTCCCATTTTCCAACCATCCTTTCACCTATGAATATCTGCCCCAATCAGCTTTTGAAAGTGTATGCCTAATATAATCATAATTAGCCTTCCTCCAGTTTACAACTTCTACTTTTAGATCTGGTCTACCCTTTTCCACCACTATTTTAAAACTAATAATATTATGATTACTGGCCCCAAAGTGCTCCCCCACTGACAGCCCAGTCGCTTGCCCTGCCTTATTTCCCAACATTCGGTCAAGTTTTACACCTTCTGTAATGTGTGCATCCACATAGTTAATCAGAAAGTTTTCTAGTACAACTTAATAATTTCCTCTCCATTTAAACCCTTAACACTTTGGCAGTCCCACTCAATGGTTGGAAATCCCCTACCATAACCATCCTATTATTCTTACAGATAACTGATAACTCCTCACAAATCTGTTTCCAAACTTACCTCTGTCTATCAGGGTCGCTGTTGTACTCAGTGCCATTATCTATATGTCAGCCTTACTTCATCAGTCTAATTTCCCATTCTGTCTATCTCCTTGTCTCCTGTATGTATTCAGGAAGTTCCTGTCTCCATAGATCTCACAGTTGCTGAGTGTCTCGTCCATCACGTCATTGAAGATGGTTTGTTATCCAGGGGGACAAACGTTAATGGAGGCCTGGAGCTTTCAATAAATCCTGCACCGAGGTAAGATCACTCACTGTGAACAGAGCAGCGATCAATAGGAGGGCTCCAATCATCGGCTAACAAAGTGTGGCGTAGATACATTTCTGGAGGTGGAGCACAGTACGGACACACTCCAAGCTTAATCACCATCCCTAATTTAATGTATGTTATAGTAAGACGGCATAAGGAGTTCACAGTCATCAATCCAGTCCTGAACTGTCTCGTGAGCATCAGTACAACACAGGTGAAAGCAGCGCTACCAAGAGACAGTGGCAATGCTTCCTGGGATCCTCGTGTTCTGTGTTCCCTCTCTGAAACTGTATCTGTAGCACATTTTGTCGACCAGTGTCTTCAATCATTCTAACTCCATTAACAGCTACCATCGTTGTAACTTTCTCATCTCGCTTATTTCTCCACATATTTGAAACGTACTCCAACCCAGACGATCATCCCTATCTCTGTAAATTGTGATTGACTCCATAGCATGTCTTGTCTCGGTATCCTTCTCTTCCAATAACTGGAGACATGTAGCACAGAAACAGACTCTGCAATCCATCTCGTCCATGCGAACCAGGTTTCCTAAACGCATTTGCCTGCGTTTGACACATACGTCTTCAAACCTTCTCCACTCCATGTACCTGCTCAAGTGTCTCCCCAATGTTTTAGTTGTACTTGTTTCTAACATTTCCTCTGGTAGTTCGTTCCATACATAGAAAATAGAGAATCGAACATTCAACACTGCAGTGCAATGCAAACCCTTCGGTCCTCGATGTTGTGTGAACCTGTCAAAATAATCTGAAGCCCAGTCTACCCGACACTGTTCCATTTTAATCCGTATGTCTGTCCAATGACCATTTAAATGTCCTTAAAATTGGCGTGTGTACCACTGTTGCAGGCAGGGCATTCCACAACCCTACACCTCTCTGAGTAAATAAACTACCTCTGACATCTGTCCTATTTCTATCACGCCCCGAATGTAAAGGTATTTCCCCTCGTGCAAGCCATCACCATATGAGGAAAAAGGCTCTCATCGTCCACCCTATCCAAACCTCTGATCATCTCATATGTTTCAATTAAGACTCCTCTCAACCTTCTTCTCTCTAATGATAACAGCCTGAAGTCCCTCAGCCTTCCTTCGTAAGACCTCTCTTCCATACCAGTAAACATCCCAGTAAATATCTTGTGAACCCTTTTCAAAGCATCCACATTCTTCCTATAATGTGGTGATCGGAACTATGTGCAATACTCCAACACCAGCCGCACCAGAGATTTGCACAGCTGCAGCATAACCTCATGGCTCCGATACACAACTCCTCTATTAGTAAAAGCCAAAACAACGTAGGTCGTCTTAATATCTTTATCAACCTGGATGGCAACTTTCTGTGCATGGACACCGACATCTCTCTGTCTATCTATACTACCAAGACACTTAACACAAGCCCAGTCCTCTGCATTCCTGTTACTCCTTCTAAAGTGAATCACCTCACAGTTTTCAACATTAAACTCCATTGGCCACCTCTCAGCCGAGCTCTGCAGCTTATCTATGTCCTCCTGGAACGAACAACATCCTTTGGCACTATCCATACCTCTATCGACCTTCGTGTCATCTGCAAAATCACGAAACCATCCTTCTACAACCTCATCCCAGTCATTTGTCGAAATGACAAACACCGCTGGCACCAAATGAGATCCTTGTGGTCCAGCACAAATTAATGAACACCAGGATGAACACTTCCAATCAACCACAACCCTTAGTCTTCTTTCAGCCAGCCAAGTTCTGACCTGAACCGCTAAATCACACTCAATCCCATGCCTCCATATTTTGTGCAATAGCCTACCGCAGGGAACTTTATAAAACGCCTTACTGAAATCCATGTTTATCACATCAACCGCTTTACCCTCACCCACCTGTTCATCACCTTCTCTAAAAACTCATTAAGTTTTGTGAGGCATGATTTACCCTTCACAAAACCGTGTTGACTATCCTTAATTAACATATTCTCTTCTCAATCATTATAAATCCTATCTTTTAACACCCTTTCCAATATTTTACGCACAACCGAAGTAAGGCTCATTGGCCTATAATTACTAGAGTTGTCTCAACTCCCCTTCTTGCACAAGGGAGCAATATTTGCCATCCTCCAGCTGTCTGGCACTATTCCTGTAAACAATGACAAAATAAAGATCAAAACCAAAAGCTCTGCAATCTCGTCTCTGGCTTCCCAGAGAATCATCGGATAAATCCCATCTGTGCCAGGGGCCTTATCTACTTTCACACGTTCGAGAATTGCTAACACCACCTCGTTGTGAACCCGACTCCAATCTCGCCTGGTAGCCCGTATCTCAATAGTCACCTCAATAACATTGTCGTTTTCCATCACGAATGCTGATGAAAAATATTCACTTCGTGCTTAAACAATCTCCTCTGACTCCACATACACATCCTACTACTATCATTGATTGGACCTAATCTTACTAGAGCCATTCTTTTATTCCTGATAAACCTTCCGGGTTTTCCTTGATACTATCCGCCAATGGATTCTCATGTCCACTCCTGGATCTCCTCAGCTCTTGATCTAGATCTTTCCTAGTTAACCTGTACTTCTCAAGCACCCTAACTGAGGCATCACATCTCGTCCAAACATAAGTTTTCTTCTTCCTCTTGACAAGAGATTCAACTTCTTGAGTATACCATGGTTCCTTCACTAGACACCCTCATCCCTGCCTTACAGTGATATACTTATCAAGGACATGCAGGGCTGTTCCTCGAATAAGCTTCACATTTCAATTGTGCCATGCCCTACAGTTTCCTCCCACATCCTATGCACACTAAACCGTGCCTAATCACATCATAATAGCCTTTGTCCCAGCTATCACTCCTGCCCTGCGGTATATGCACATCCGTTTCCAGCGCTAAAGTAAATATAACCGAATTGTGGGAACTGTCACGAAAGTACTTATCTACCTTCAAATTTAACAACTGGCCGGGTTCATTCCCCAGTTCCAAATTCAATGTGTCCTCGACCCTTATTTACTTGTCGACATATTGTGTCAGGAATGATGAAATACAAACAGACTGGAACTGCAACGTACCCAGAAAAACTAGGGAATGGGAAGAGATTGCAGTCGAAGCCCAGAACACAGAGGCACTGCAACCCCAAACGCCCAGTGATACAGTTTCTCGAAATTAATTATGATGTGGTTTTGTACTATTCGGCTCTGGTCTGTGAGCAGAACCAATGTTTTTATGTCAAACCTATGTAGCTTAGGGATAAAATGCCTGCTGGAAGGCAACTACAAAATCTTTTGAAATGATGCGATATAGATTCAAGTTAAGCTGTACTATCTCTTCATTGGACTTCTTGCATCTTTTCAAAAGATGGCAGCTGATTTTGGTGATCAGGTATCGCTTAGTATTTGATTAGATGAAATCATAGAAGTGGTTTCTCTCTTCCCATTTATTTCCTCTTGTATTGGCCTTCACCAGTTAAATATCACCCCACTATTTCAATAAAAAGCCAATGCGTGTGGGATCTCCTTAGTGCTGTCCAGATGATAGCCCTGCTTCTGCTCACTTGCAACTTCATGCTGATATCTGCTTCTCAAAATATCTGAATATATGGTCACATAACGGTATAGGAACTGAACAGGGCACAAAATAGTATGACAAACGCTTCAACCGCTGCAATCCAATGAGGGCTAGATTTTCAAACTGTTGTTATCACCAGGGTGTTCTTTGGTGCAACACTCAATATTCAGAATGACACTTAATATTTCTGCTAGTCCACAATTACTCGAAGAGAAAATACTTTTATCAGCTTTATAAAAGCAAATTACTGCAGATGCTAAAATCTGAAATTAAAAGAGAAAATGCTGGAAAATCCCAGTAGGTCTGGCAGCATCTGTAAGGGGAAAAGAGCTGACGTTTCGAGTCTAACTGACCTTTTTTCAAAGCTTTGACAAAGGGTCAGTTAGACTCGAAACTTTTTTCTGCTCTTTTGTCTCCTGACAGATGCTGCCAGACCTGCTGAGATTTTCCAGCATTTTCTCTTTTACCAGCTTTGTTGCTTTAAATAATTGTGTGTTGTGTCGATGTGTGTGTGGTTTGTTTCTATTTATTTCTGTTCCTCAGTAGCTTGCAATTCTTGCTGTATCTGCTCAAAGGCAATGTAATGTTGCCGTTCTTCTCTCTCCAGAAGGACATTGTTGCTCGTGTTCCTCTGAGATCAGTGCAAAACTCTCCAAGTTAATTGTAAGCCCTACACTTTTTGGTTAAGATTCACCTGCAATCTGGGGTGCTATTTAGAAAGTTGAGTATTGATGGAAAAAAAAGGAAGCCTTTACTGATCAGGATATTTTCAACAGTAGCAACACAAAGGGAGAAAACGTTCAGACTCTCGAGGCAATGAGTGCTGATTGGTAAAAGCATAGAGATTGGACGAGAACTGCCAAGCCTTGTTGTTTGTTCTGATTCAACAAATCGATGGTTTCCATTCTCAGTTTTATTTGGCAGGACAATGCCTTGACTAATCAGTCAACCTGCCCTTTTAAAATTTAGCAACGGTAAGCTGTCAACTATCCATCCTCATCTAACTTGTCCGTTTTCCATTGATAACATCTCCATCAATCATGGTGCACACTTTCCAACCCATCAGAACTCTTTTCTTGTGCAGTGTAAAATATTGTTCCCCTTTATGTTGATATTCCTGCAGCTATCCTGATGAAAGTAAGATTTTTTATAAAACTGGAACAATATATGTGCTATTTTAAAGCAGTACCAATAATGTGGATTTGAATATGAGAACTTTTTGCAAATGGGGTATCCAAAATACAACTGATATGATTAAAACGGAATCTAGGTTAAGGACACGGAATGGTTTAACCCTCTGAAAAACCTATTTTGTTCTTAGAAATCTGCTTTGACCATTGTATCAGTCTGGATGTTGGAAGATAATTTTTGAAAATTGATCATTTATTTTAACTGCAATTTAATACATTGCTGAAACGTTGGAAATTGCACTTTATTCCATTCCTAAAACGACGATATTTTGTGAAATCATGAGATATGCACACCGCAAATACAAGTCCCATTTAATGTTGTTTGGACAAGGCTGGTAAACTTAAATTTGTGTTTATCGAGAAAGGACTGAGATCTTAACTGGCTCAGAGCCATCTCATGTTTTAAATTTAAACTTATGTATATCTTCAAATTCTTCATGGTCTTGATCCACGCACTGACTTCTACACGCAGGTTGGTGCATTTGTTCAGAATGCATACGGTGCCCTAAACGTTTATTGATAGAGTGATTGTGTTTTGGAACGACTAGGTCATGCTGAGCTTTACAAAACTCTGAGTGCTGTGTGCAGCCCTGGTCACTGCAATATCGGAAGGATGCGAAAGCTTTGGAGTGGGTTCAGAAGAGATTGATTTACGAGGATGTTGCTTGTTACGGAGAGAAGTTCTTAATTGTGAAAACGCCGAAGATTGTGGCTGTTTTCGTCAGAGAGAAGAGGTTGAGAGGGAAAGTAATTGAGACATACAAGATAATCGGAGGGTTAGATGGGGGAGAAGTACGAGTGTTTTCCTTGGATAGTGATAGCTCGCACGATGGGCATAGCTTTAAATTGAGGGACGATTGATGTAGGACAGATGCCAGGTGTAGTTTCTTTACTGAGACAGTCTAATGGGCGTGTAATACGCTGCCTACAACTGTGGTAAACTTGTCAAAATGATCACTGGATAGACATACGAGTGAAAAAGGAATAGTGTGGGTTTGAAGGGCTTCAAATTGGTTTCACAGATCGGAGCAACATTTAGCGCCGAAGGACTTGAACTGTCCTGCAATGTTCAATTTTCTCACAGCTTGCATTCCACCTTGGCAGTCTACAATCTGGAGGACTCAACAGTAAGTTCTCCAATTTCAAATACTCTTCCCAACCATGCCCCAACTCCCTTTCCAGTCTCACGTCCTGCCTTCCATTCCACCGAATCACCCTGTCTCCCAGCTCCCTACCAGATTCAGCCCTCCCATCAACCGATCAAGTTGAACCCACGACGTCTGTTCACCTATTCCGACCTCATCATTCTACTGTTTTCGCCACCCGAACCACTCCTTCCCTCTTTAACTGCAGGTGCTCCAAAACCACCCGAAGTCCTGAAGAACGGTTTTACCTGAAATGTTGACTTCTCCACCTCATGTTGCTGCCTATCGTGCAGAGTCCCTCAATCCTCCTGTTTGCCACCAATTACAAAGGAATTTAAGGAGTCCAGTGAGTCCAGCACGCTGATAAGGAGGAACCACAGGACGTCCAATACTGTCATTGAACGTCTTCCCTGGGACAAGGAATGGTCATTCAGCCACTTGAGACACTAACACATTAACAGAAGAGGCCATTGAAACACAATAGCAGGAGGTTGACATTGATGCTTCGAGATGACAATCCAATGAAACAGAGACTGCACAGGAAGACTTCTCCACATTACTCCTCCTGGCTCTGATGCTAATGGTACATACGTGTTACGTTAATATAGTTTGTGCCAAGTCACAACGAGGCATCTTTCATCTCGGAGAAGATAGGTTAGTGCTCGGTTTGGAAGTCAGAAGCGGGTGGGAATGTTTAACTTTTTCAGATAGAGATTGTTGACAGACTTGGGAAAAAAATATGACGCTCGATGCAGGGACACACAGCAACTGCGCATTGAGACGGTGGGAGACATTTAGAGCCTGAAGCTCTTACTCGCACAACATTGTGATCTTCGCAGCAAATATCTTCCAGTCATAGAGTCCTACAGAACGGAGACAAGTTCTTCAGCCCAAACTGGTCCTTGTCGACGAAAATGTACATCCACGCTTACCGCATTTTCCTGCACTTGAACCCACATTTTAAACATTTCCTTTCTATTTCTTTGTCCAAATGTGAAAACACGAATTGCGTGAAAACATGTGTTATATTTCACGCTATCAATGTTTCGTTTCTGAATTAACTCTGTTGGTCCAAAGTACTCAAGTTTTAATTTAAACACCTTTTAGTCAGTAAAAACAATCCAAACTAAAACCACGTTTCCTTCACGCTTACCGCATGGGACCATCACCAAAGAGATTATGCTGGTGGATCTACTTTACATTGTCCCTCTGTGGAAAGAAGATCATGCCTTTAAATGATGGGAACATCTGTACACAGTGTCACAAGTATTGTCATGACAACACATTGTTACTACAGGAATGCATATTCACCCCTATACTTTAATAATTTTGTCACGAAGGACAGCACATCATGTAATATGCAGATTACTTGCTGCCCTTTTTTGAATTCTGTCATTGAGTCATCACGAAGGCCAACCAGTTCATTTTCGCCGAGACCACACCCGATCCTCTAACCTTCTCGTGAATACAAAATTACGAATGATCGTATATTTTGCCAAAACATTTCTCTACCTTGCAAACAGCACTGCTTCAAGCACAACCACATTATCAGCAACAACAAAGTTGCCAATGAAGACCCTTGGAGATACTGGGGAGAACATGGCCTCACGGTATTATTTCAAGGTTATTAATCTCGGAACCTTGGTAATGTCCGAAGTTACGGATTCGAATCCCACGACAGCAAATGGTGGAATTTGGATAAAATAAAACATCGGGAATGAAGAATCAAACGAAACTATGAAACCTTTGTTGACGGTTGTAAAGAAGACCTACCTGGCTGTCTAACATCCTCCATGGAAGAAGATCTACTCCCTTTTCCTGGTTGGACTGACATGTGACTCCAGCAGTATGATTGACTTTGGAATTCACGTTGAAATGGCAGGCCAGCCACTCAGTTATATTACTTCACTACAAAGCTTCAAAGAAATGAAACCACATGTATCTAAGCACTGACTACTTACAACCCACGGACTGCAGTGTGTCTGGAAGGCAGCTCACCAACATTTTCTCAGGAACAATTTTGAAAGGAAATTAAATGCTGGCACAGCATCCCGTTAATGAACAAAAGAAAGTGATCACACTCAGGGAATAGAGGCAAAGGGACATATCTCACTTCAACAATGATTTTAATGTATAACCTACATGGGCACCATATTCTCGAAGATGGGAACAGGAGAAAAATAAATTAAATTAATCGCGTTTTTCAGTTCCACTCTAACTGATTGTCAATCATCCCGGTTTTTGATTTTTCTTTAATCTCTCTCTTTCTCTTCCCATTGAACTCGCTCCTGCTCCACTTCAGAACAGACGTCCTTGTGACCAGCATCAATCACGCTATTCCCCAGCTGCGGTCAGTTCTGATCTATGGTCATCGGACTCACAGTGCCACCTGTATTTTTTTTCACACGAGGATGCCAAATTTGCTTCGATTCTCTGGCACTTGCTCGTCTTTATTGTTTCCTATATTTAGTATCATTCTTTCATTAATTCATAAGTAATGTTGTTATTATATGGGCTGTTCGGATCGCAGACGTTTGTTGACCTCACTAAATGCCATTTACTATGAAACTATTTCTTCAGATAGGTCCAGAGCGAAGCATGTTTCTGTGGGTCTGCAATCAGTCTTAAGCTAGGCTAGGTAATAATGAAAGATTTATTTTCCACATGATAGAAGTGAAAAATATTGAAAATTAGAGAAAATATTTCCAGTCACTGCCATTTGATTTTACGTACTCATATCATCTATGGTAGGATATGAAACAGAGTCCTTTGTGTAATAACCTGGGCCTGCGAATTGCATCTCCAGTGATATTATGACTTTGACACAGTGTCTCTATAATCTGTGGGAGATGTGAAAACGTATCTTTCGTGCAATAGTCTTTCGTTGAGAATGACATCTCCAGAGACGTTACTACTCTGGCACAGTGCCCGTATCAGCTGTGGGATACTATGAAACAGTTCCTTTAGTGAAATATCATTTCCCTCTGAACTGCATTTCCAGCAACATCCTGACTCCGACAAGGTGCCCCTGTGATCTGTGGGAGGATATGAAACATTGTCTTTCTCGTAATAACCTGTTCCATTTGAATTTTGTCTCCAACGACATTAGACTCTGACACAGTTTCCTTCCTACCTGTGGAAGAAGTGAAACAGTACCTTTCTTTTAATAGCCTGGGACTCTGAAGTACATGTCCAGCGTTAATACTACTCCGACAGAGTGACACTGTCATCTATGGAATGACGCAAAACACAAAATTTAGTGCAATAGCATTTCCCTCTAAATTATATCTCCAGCGACGTTACTACTCTAACACAGTGTCCTTGTTACTGTTGGAGGATGGTAAACAGTGTTTTTAGTATAATAACCTGTTCCTTTGAATCACATCTCCAGCGATATTGCTACTCTGACACAATGTTCCTGTCATCTATAGGACGATGCGAAACTGTATCTTTCGAGTAAAAATCTGTTTGAATTATGCCTCCAGCGACATTAATACACTGACACAGTGCCAATATAGTCGGTGGGAGTATGTGAAACAGTGTCTTTCGTGGAATAACCTTTCCCTTTTAATTACGTCTCCAGTGACCTTACTACTCTGGCACAGTGTCTCTATCTTCTGCGAGAGAATGTGGACCATTGTTTTTAAAGTAATATCCTGCGCCTCTCTATTACATCTCCAACGAAATTACTACTCTCAGACATCTGTAGGTGGGTGTGGAGCCGTGAATTTCGGATCAGGGACTTTGAAATTTGGGAATGCGACCAGTCCTGTTCTCAGATGTTTGACAGGCGTGGGCGGGGTGGTGTGGGCCCTTCGCAAATATGTGATTATAAATGTCGTTTGCAATTGGAACTGATGGCAATTTTTTCCATCTTTGCCAAAGAAAGATAATGAAATTGCAAAGAAGTTCACCACAGGTGTTTGGGATTATGCAATTAATAGTGATGGAGAAACATATCAGAAACACCAACAGTAGCGAGAATGGGGTAGTAGCCCAACGGAATAATCAGCAGTGCACCGAATATCCGATCTGATAATGTCGACCAAACCTAGGAAAGATAGAAAATAGCCGTGGATAACCTGCTGTCTCTGATTGCAGCATTCCAGTTTGCTATTCTCACATCTGTATCCACTTTAGTAACTTCCCAGTTTATTGTTCTCAGATTCGGATCCGTTGTTGCAACATTGCAGTCTGCTGCTCTCAAACTTTGATCCATTGTTCCAACATACCAAGCTACTGTTCTCTGATTTTGATCTCTTGCTGTAGCATTCCAGACTATCCCCAGGGTCTGACTTCTCTTCTCGCTGTATCTGTAGCTGCTGATCCCTGTCAGTGTCGGAGGTCATACACCTACTGTTACAATGGGAGAAAACATTTCAAGAACCCCCTTACTAATAGAAAACGTAAACCCTCCAGTGACAAAATTAGAATCCATGGAGACTGACATCAATCACAGTCACCGTAGAAACACTTCTGCTTAACTCCTTGCCACATGGCACATGTATTTGACAATAAGAACTGTACTGGAATGAATGCTGACATCGCTGTCAATTGGGTAAAAATAGTGACTGAAGATGCAGAAAACCAGATTCTGGATTAGTGATGCTGGAAGAGCACAGCAGTTCAGGCAACATCCGAGGAGCTGTAAACTGGACTTTTCGGGCAAAAGCCCTTCATCAGGAATACAGGCAGAGAACCTGAAGGGTGGAGAGATAAGTGAGAGGAGGGTCGGGGTAGGGAGAATGTAGCATAGAGTACAGTAGGTGAGTGGGGGAGGGGATGAATGTGATATTTCGGGTGGGAGACTGTAGTGGATAGGTGGAAAAGAAAATAGGCAGGTAGGACAAGTCAGGACAAGTCATGGGGACAGTGCTGAGCTGGAAGCTTGGCACTGGGGTGAGGTGGGGAGGGAGAAATGAGGAAACTGTTGAAGTCCACATTGATCTCGTTTGTTCTGTGGTGGAACTGGTCCTCCTGGAAGCAGATACGGCAGAGAAGGAGGAATTGGGAATACGGGATGTCATATTTGCAGGAGGTAGGGTGGGAAGAGGTGTAATCCAGGTAGCTGTGGGAGTCGGTGGGTTTGTAAAAAATGTCGGTATCACGTCGGTCGTCATTAATGGAGATGGAGAGGTCGAGGAAGGGGAGGGAGGTGGCAGAGATGGTCCAGGTAAATTTAGGGTCAGGGTGGAATATGTTGGTGAGGTTGATGAATTGCTTAACCTCGCGAGAGCACGACGTGGCGCCAATGCAGTCATCAATGTAGTGGCGGAGGAGGTGGGGAGTGGTGCCGGTGTAATTAAGGAAGATCGACTGTTCGATGTATCCAACAAAGAGACAGACATAGCTGGGGACCATACGGGTGACCATGGCTACCCCTTTGGTCTGGGGGAAGTGGGAAGATTCAAAGGAGAAATTGTTAAAGGTGAGGACCGGTTCGGCCAAACGAATGAGTGTCGGTGGAAGGGTATTATTGGGGACGTCGGGAGTTGAAGAAACGGAGGGCTTGGAGGCCCTGATCAGGGCGGATGAAGGTGTAGAGGGGTTGGATATCCATAGTGGAGATGAGGTGATGGGGGCCGTGCAAACGGAAGTCTTGGAGGAGCTGGAGGGCGTGGGTGGTGTCCCGAAGATAGGTGGGGAGTTCCTAGACCAGGGGGGATAGGACAATATCGAGGCAGGTAGAAATGAGTTCAGTAGGGCAGGAACATGCTGAGCAATGGGTCGGCCAGGGTGTTCAGGCTTATGGATCTTGGGAAGGAGGTAGAACTGGGCAGTGCGGGGTTCACGGACTTTGAGGTTGGAAGCTGCGGGTGGGAGATCTCCCGAGCTGATGAGGTACTGTATTGTCTGGGAGATGATGGTTTGGTGATGGTGGTGGGGTCACGTTCAAGGGGCCGTAGGAAGAGGTGTCCTCGAGTTGGCGTTTGGCTTAAGCGGTGTTGAGGTCAGTACGCCAGACTACCACTGCGCCCCCTTTATCTGTTGACTTGATGGTGAGGTCAGGATTTGAGCAGAGGGATTGGAGAGCTGCGCGTTGTGAGGGTTAGAGGTTGGAGTGGGAGAGGGTGATCGACAGGTTGAGGCGGTTCATGTCCCGGCTGCAGTCGTAAATGAAGAGGTCGAGGGCGGGTAAGAGGGCAGCGCGGGGTGTCCAGGTGTATGCAGTGTGTTGGAGCTGGGGGAAGGGGTTCTCAGAAGGGGTCAGGAGTCCTGATTGTGAAAGTAAGCTCAGAAGCGAAGGCGGTGGAAGAGTTGTTCAACGTCACGGTGTGTATTAAATTCATTGATGCCTGGGCGGAGGGGGATGAAGGTGAGCCCTTTGCTGAGGACTGATCGTTCGTCCTCAGTGAGGGGAAGGTATGGAGGGATGGCGAAAACTCGACAGGGCTGGGATCTGGGATCTGGTGTGGATGTGGAACTGGGAGTTGGGTTGGATCCTGCAAGTGGAATGGGTGTGGTAGTGGGGGGAATGGGGGTGGAGTCATAATCTGGGGTAGTGTTCCCCTCAGGGTTCTGGGAGGCGGGGTTGGTGACAGTGGGATCTGTGGGGAGCGTGTCAGCAGAATGCAGGGGAGTAGCGCTGGTGGGGGCTGAAGAGGTAGTGACCACGGCAATGGCGGGGCAGAAGTCAATGAGTGTGTGACATCAGCGGTGATGTGAGGGTCGAAAGTGATGTCAAGTGTGGTGCATGAGGAATTGTGAGAGGCGGAAGTGGCTGTGGGAGAAGCCATGATGGGGACGGAAATGACATCATCAATCAGCGTGGTGATGGTAGCTGCAGCAGCCGCATGGCTAATGGCGTCCGAGATCGCATTTTCCCTTTCCACGTGATTAAAGATGACCTCCAATGTATCTCGTCCACATCCCGCACTTCCGCCCTCAGACCCCACCCCTCCAACCGTAGCAAGGACAAAATTCCCCTGGCGCTCACCTTCCACCCAACCAACCTTCGTATAACCCAAATCATCCGCCGACATTTCCGCCAACTCCAAAAAGATCCCACCACCAGGGATATATTTTCCTCCCCACCCTTTTCCGCCTTCGGCAAAGACCGTTCCCTCCGTGACTACCTGGTAAGGTCTACACCCGCCTTCAACCCACCCTCCCATTCTGGAACCTTCCACTGCCACCACAGGAATTGCAAAATCTGCACCCACACCTCCTTCCTCACTTCCATCCACAAATATAATTTATTGTATCCGTTGCTCCCGATGCGGTCTCCTCTACATTGGGGAGACTGGACGCCTCCTAGCAGAGTGCTTTAGGGAACATCTCCGGGACATCCGCACCAATCAACCACACTGGCCTGTGGCCCAACATTTCAAATCTCCCTCGCACTCTGCCGAAGACATGGAGGTCCTGGGCCTGCTTCACCGCCGCTCCCTCAACACCCGACACTGGAGGAAGAACGCTTCATCTTCTGCCTCGGAACATTTCAACCCAGGGCATCATTTCCCCTTCCCCCACCTCACCTCAGTTCCAAACCTCCAGCTCAGCACTGTCCCCACGACATGTCCTGACTTGTCATACCTGCCTATCTTCTTTTCCACCTGTCCACTCCGCCCTCCCCACCGACCTATCACCTTCATCCCCTCCCCCACTCACCTATTGTACTCTATGCTACTTTCTCCCCACTCCCCCAGCCTTCCTCTCACTTACCTCCCCACACTTCAGGCTCTCTGCCTGTATTCCTGATAAAGGGCTTTTGCCCGAAACGTTGATTTTACTGCTCCTCGGATGCTGCCTGAACTGCTGTGCTCTTCCAGCACCACTAATCCAGATCGCTATCAATTGGTCTAATCTTCCATTCCCATTTTCCATCGTGACGTTAGTCGGGAGGGAGTATGATGAATGTTTCTTATCGCTGGCTAGATGATTCTGCTGTGTTGTCCGTTTTCCCCCCCGAAAAAAAAACAATCACGATGTTGCGACTGTGCTGAGCTCTCCTAAACTGGAACAGACACCTACCAATAGATTTACAGTGGACATATTTGTCCTGAGGAGATACAGGAAGTGTGGATTTCGCTGGACATTCATCTCGGAGTTCTAATAAGGCAGGTTTGTATCTTAAATAAAGCCAAATGTGGCATGCTGTAACAAAGCTGCTCTTTTGACAAGGTTATGTTATCCTTGATTTTTTTTTTCAAGGAGGAACTAAACGACCCAAGTTTTAAGATGTTTGAATGGTAAGTAGGGGTCCATTTGTTTATACCCAACAGATAATGCCGTAGTCAGACAGCTTTCAACGCCTTAAGAAAGACTTATAATAAAGGGAGCATGGACACGTCTACAGCTGGGCATTTCATTTCAGTTCGGGAGTTCTTTGACCGAATATCACTTGAACCTGAACGCTCACGCCTCCTTCTGCGCTTCTGACTAGTGTTCTTTTTGTGTCACGCATATTCTTTGTGCAAAGGGGTTCGTTTATTCGGATTTTTGCTCGTACTTTCGAACAACGTTATTATTTCGGGGTAGTCTGTCATGTTCTAAGAGGATAGTTTGTTCGGGTATACTGTTTTCGGTTCGTTGTGTTTCATTACGTATTGTTCAGAATTATTTCTGTTTGTTTAAACCTCGGCAGTCTGACCAGCTAATTCACTCCAGGAGTAGACACTGTACACGTTATTTCAACAAAAAGATAAGTTACGGCAATGGCTACCAGATTAAAAATGTTTTCAGGCGTCCGGCCTGGCCCATAATACATTGTGGGTTCAATGCAGGATTTAGGTAGCGAGTGGTAGGTGTTAGTGTCTTTTATTTCAGGTGTTCATTTGGTTGTGTAAAAATATCGTCGAACAGCAATGAATATTTCAGTCAGCAAGAACGTTCTGGAGGTGGAAGCAGTGACATTGGGGTTTTCACAAAAACCTAATAAGACCAAGTTTCTGGAATTAGGAGACAAGCTGGAATTGAAGCTAATTCCGAATATGAGGACAAATGGGACGTTTGCGGCAGTATCTCACCTTTTAAATTTTCTGGAAATTCATCAGGGTCTGTTGAGATAGCACAACCTCAAATGAAAGTAGAGTAGCTTGAGCTAGACCCAGAAATAAAACATTTTGAATTCCGATTAAAATCAGAAGAGAAAGCAAGAGAACGGTTTTAGCAGAGGAAATAGTAAAACAACAAATGAATTTAATTGAAGAAAAATGAAAAAGAAAAACAGAGAGCGTTTAAGACAAAAAACGCGCTCTGTTATGTAACGTGAGGTGAGAACGTCCAGAAAAAAAATGAGAATTTGTGATAGGACAACCGGACAAACTCTCAGCTCCGGGAATCTAATTTGTCCTTGTGAATGATATAGCTGATTGACCAGTTGGACTGCTGCCTACTGTGGTTGAACAGCCAGTGGACACGCAGGAAACTGAAGCAAGGCAGGGCACTCATTCTGGAATCTTGCCTGATTGTGTTTTAACAAGGTAACAAATTCACCATTTGAAACAGGATAGAGAGGCTTCAGATAAGGAAGCTGAAGTCGCATCAGCAGAGACTGTGATCATCTATTTGAGACAAAACAGGAACAAACAGGTGACCATGTAACATTTTAACTCAACTAAACTAACTTAGTTACATGAGAAAGATGAGCGTTTAAAGCACTGGCATCAAAAAGCATATATAGTGTGGCGGGGGGCGGCACTGGATGTATCTCTGGGTGTTATCATTTGAAAAATCATGTCTTAGTGAGGAAATGCAGACAATCACATATTCAACCTGATGACAAATGGGCATGTATTCATTACATTATCTTGCCAGTGGGGTATGGAAGGGAGGTGCTGTGATTGGCGCATGTGTAACCACTTGGAGGTCATTAAGGAGTTACGAAAACACAGACCAAAGTACTAAGACAGTTTGAATGGCCTCGATTGCAGAAGGATGTAGTTGAATTTTGTCAGACATGCCATGCATGCCAGGGAATTGGAAAACCACTGGCGATAATAAAATCTGCACCTTTCGTACCGATTCCAGTATTTGAGGATCTTTTTACAAGAACCTTAATTGATTTCTTCGGTGCCCTAACTCACACGAAAAGATGGAATCACTATTTCCTAACCATAATACATTGGTTTCGAGAGGCCATCCTATTATGCACTATTGCAGCTCAAAGAATTATTGACGAATTACTCAAATTTGCAATTAGAAATGGATTATCAATAGAGAAACAGTCAGATCCAGGTTCAAACTTCACATCCCTCGTATTCAAAGTCCTTCTTGACAGCTTAGGTATAAAATAACTCAAAGCTATATGCCATCCAGAATCTCATGGAGGGCTAGACAGGTGTCCTCAAACATTAAAGACGATTTTGAAGCATATTGTCAATGCTGTCCCTTGAATTGAGATAATGGAATTCCGTTTGTACCTTTTATGATCAGAGATGCACCAAATAAATCGTCCAATTTGAGTCCATTTGAATTAGTGTTTGTCCATGAATTGAGAGGAACGTTAAAATTGATTAAGGAGAAATTCGAAAGTCAGTATGCAGGGACCACAGAATTGGATATTGTGTCAAATTTTAGGGAGAGATTAAACAGAGCTGGGGAGTTTGCGCGGCCGCATTTTAAACCATGACATCATGCAAATAGATAGCTAACGGGCAAGAAATCAAAAATTTGAAATTTTGTTCTCTGGATTAAGGTGATATTGTTACTTCAATTGACACGTGAACCTTTAAAACTAAGTTTTTGTGTACACGTTCAATTCTAAAGGGAATTGATGAGGTGAAAGTCTTGTTAGGAACTCCAGACAGAAAGGAATCTCACAGGGTGTATCATATGAATAGGCACATATGGTGTGTTGATTAGGAAGGAAAGCATTTGGAGAAGATGCTAATGATTACAACACAGAAGGAAGAACGAAGGTCAAGCAAAACTGAATTGGACATTCCTCAATTTTAATTTGACAATGAGTAAATTGTGAAAACTTCGGAAAAATGATTGAGTTACGTTCCTGAGAAAAATCAAAGTGACCTGAAAGAGTTATCACTAAAATATAGGTACATATGCAGAAACAAGCTTGAAAGCACTCATATTATTGTTCTTGATGTAGACTTAATTGATGATGTTCCAATTAACCAGCATCCTTACAGGCGTAACCATCTAAGGTTGTCACAGGTTCGGAAGGAGATTCAGCGCATGTTCCAAGAGGAAATACTTGAAGTGAATATGTAGTGACTGGAGCTCATTCATAGTCATGCTACCAAAGCCAGATGGTGACCAAGGTTCATGTGTGTACTATGGCGAAGTCAATGCAGTTACAAAGACCGTTGCACGTTCAATTTCGCGGTTGCAAGATTGTGTTGAAAAGGTAGGACAAACAACTTACATTTCTAATTTGGACTTGCTCTGAGAATACTGGCTGGTAGTTATGTCAGAAACCAAAAGCAATTTCGGCTTTCATAACGCCAAATCGACTGTATCAGTTTGAAATCAAACTGTTTGGGATTAAAGACTCTCAGAACACAATACAGTAATTGCCAGATTACCAAACTCTCTTGCATTGATGACGATGATTTTTCATGCCTCATGGAAGGAATATTTGCAACATTTGTGAGACGAGTTCAATCGACTTCTTTGTGATAAACCTGGCCATAGCTGAATTTGTCAAAGGCCAAGTCACCTTCCCGGGCCGTGTTATTGGACACGGACAAACGGCCCCAGAGATGCGAAAACGAAGGTAATTGTGTAATTTCCCACTCCATCGTTAAAAAGAGTTGTACTAAATCTCCTGGGATTGGGTGGATGTAATCGAATGTTTTTGTCGAACTTTAGGTATGTGTCTGCTCCACTTGAGTTGCTCAAGAGAAGCAAGGATTTTCAATGTGCAGGGGACTGACAAATGGCATTTGACAATCTCAAACTGTGTTGACATCTGGCCTGGTGTTACACAAGGCCTTTCAGTCTGAGTGTGGATGCAAGTGACGTGGGTGTTGGTGGTTATTTTTGCAGAAAGACCACAAGAAGATAGAAATACCTATCGGATATTTCTCAGCAGAAATGTTAGACAGCTGAGAAAGAGACTTTGAGCTTGGGGCGAACATTAGAACATTTCAATGTTTATATGCACCAGCAACGCATCTGAGAAATTTTTATACATTATTCATAACTCATTAAATCTTGTGGAGGAATTGAAAGACAAAAATGTAAGATTGTTTAGGTGGAACCTGGTGTAACCGCCATTCAATTTGAAAACTGTGTAAGCGGCAGGTCGTGAAAAAGTGTTTGCTGTCCAATAGTCAAGACCTGAATGAGTGATTAAGGCGTTCAGTGGTGGGAGTACGACAGTCTAAATCCGAAGTTCGTTGTACATATTTGCATATTTACAGTCAGTGAATATACGTGTGTTTTAGAGTACTAACCAAACATTGGGCGGTTTTGACGAATGAAGCGTTCTTTGGATATTGATAGTCAATTTTTTAGGTAGGTGGGGAGTGTCGAAAAGCTGGGCCTTTTACAATGTTATGATGTCCTTGAATTTTTCAGAGATTTCCAAACCAACCCAAGTATCCAGCATGTCTGAAGTTTGAATGGATCACTGGGGCCCTTTTGTTTATACCTAGCAAATAATGTTTCATGCAAATGACTTAAAAATAAACTGGTACAACCAAGCGAGTGTGGCCAGCACTCTGAGTGTGCAGGTCATTTCAGTTCGGGGTTTAGTTGAGTCAGGGTCACAGTTGAAACTGAACGCTTTTCCCCTCCTTTTGTCCCTTTGACATCGTCACCTGTAATTTTTTTGCCATTTTATTCTTTGTACTCAGTGGTTTGTTTTTTGGAAATGTTGTAAATAGTTTGGAACAGCATCGTTAAGTCTCTATAGCCTGTCAAGTTCCGTTAGGATAAGTTATCCGGTATTGTATTTTGTGTTGTTTGTCTTTCATTCCATAATTTTGTAATTAAGTTCCGATTGCTTAAAACTCGGCAGTCGGACCAGCTAATTGGCTCTGGGGATATCCATGATACACTTACGTAAAACAAATGGCGAAGTTATGGTCTGAGCTATTAGCTTTAAAATGTATGCAGGGATCGGGCCTGCTCCATAACAACGTACTATAACCATCTTTATTAAAATTCAAGGATTAATGAGTCAGGAATAGAATGAATATGATATTGCCTAGCAGACAGAAAGGACTAGGCACAACTTCTTATTTAACACTAAATTGTTTGGTTTTCATAAACTAAAATAAAACCTTTGCAGTGAAAAAAAGAAACATTTTTAAACGTATACAGACATTTCTAATATTATTATATTCCACCTTGTTTAAAAAAAATATTAGTTTTAAAATAATCATGAATTATTTTTGGATATTTTGCTTGTTTTTGCATGTTAATAAAACAAAATAGAAAACTAATCTTTTATAAATAGACTATAATAAGTATATTAACTGCAGTAAAACTATAATTAATATTTAACTATGTCTGCCTTTCCAGGAGCAGCTGTAAGATCCATGCTGCTCTGAGAAGGTTTTTTTTTCACACTTTGCTTTCCATTACGAACAACAGTGGGCATATGTTCAAATAATTTGCCTCCAATTCTGGTTATGCATGACGATATGATTTGATCTCCTGCCATGTATCTATAATATAGAATTAAAGAGAATCTTTATCGTCGTCACACTGGCTCTTACAAACAAAATGAGGTATGAAATGGCAAGGCTTTGGAAACCTGAATGACAGGTAAAATCGTGAGACTAGCAAAGAGGCAACAGAAGCGTACATACGCTCGAGGCGACTGAAGACAAACAAAGCTTTGGAAAAGTATCGCAAATGTAGGACCAATCTGAAACAAAGGATTTCGGAGGTTAAAAGGGATCATGAAATAAGTTCTGCAAGCAGGGTTAAGGAAAACTTTCTCCATTATTTAAATTCATATATAAGGAGAAAGAGGTTAATCAGAGAAAGGGGTAGCCCATGAAAGTCAAAGGAGGAAAGTTATGCGTGGAGTCAGAGAAAACCAGTGAGATTATTAACGAGTACTTTATATCTGTATTCATCGAGGAGAACGGTATGACGGATGCTGACGGGAGGAATAGATGTTTGATTACTCTCGATCATAACGGAATAAGCAGGGAGGAAGTGGTGCATATTCTGAAAGGCATGTAAGTGGTAAAGTCCCCAGATCCGAATGGGATGTATCATAGAGTTCTGAGGGATGCAAGACAGGAAATAGCTGGGGTCTTACCAGATATCTTTGCAGCATCCTTGAAGATGGGTGGGGATACGGAAGACTGGAAATTTGTTAATTTTGTACCCTTGTTGAAGAATGCTAGCTGGGATAATCCAGGTAATTACAGACCAGTGATCCTGACGTCAGTGATAGTGAAGCTGCTGAAGAAGATAGTGACGGATAGGATATATTCCCACTTGGAATAAAAGGTGTTAGCATTGACAGGTAACATGCTTTAGTGCTGGAAAAGTCACATCTTCGCAACTTCATAGAATTCTTTAAGGAAGTGACAAAGTTGATGAATGAGGGAAGCGCCATGGATGTCAATAAAACATTTTGATTGGATTCCTCATGGTAGGCTGATAGAGAAGATGAAGTCGCATGGGGTCTACGGTGTACTGTTGTGGGAGAATCACTCAATATTTCAACAAAAACCCCAGGACACACGGGATATCCTTAAAAAAAATTAAACTTTAATCTTGTGAAATCAAAGCTGTGATAGCTATAAAATGGCTTCCCTGTCTGCTCACGCGCCTTTTGTTTTGCTGCACTTGAGACAGTTGTTTTTCCTGTGCTTATCTGATAGATCCTGCGCATGCATTGCAACACTAACTTAGCGGTATAAATGTCAAATTAACATCCATGCATTTACCCCTTTGAGATCAAAAGCTCTCATGCAGAGAAAGCATAAAAGGAAATTGGACGCACAAACACCAAATCCATTCGCATCGTCGCAAAACCGATCAAGAACAATTTGCAGGGAGTAGATTTCAAAGGAACCTTCCTCTGCACCTGGAAGCACAGATAAAAAACTTGTCCCACAATTACTGGCATTGTAAAATAGACCCAAAGACCCCGCATAATCTAAATGCGGTTGAAGCACATGCAAGTCAGGTGTCTCCATTGGAAGAAGACTTCAGCACTGCACCAGATTTCAGATCATAGTGGTCAAGCAGTGGATCCACAGTGGAAGACGGGCCAGAGTCCACTGGAACAACAGAGAATTGTCGCGCAGTAAGACACACTGAAAAGATTTAAATAGAAGTATAAGACATCAAAGGACAAATGCAACAACAAGCACCAGGACACCCGCAACAACCCCTGTCTTAATGAACTAAACCCCCACCCACCCAAAATACTATCCAACAAAACTAAACACCCGATGGGCGGACCCCGCATCCTCCTTAAGCTCCTTCCATAAATTCCACAGCCTCCCCATAGCCCGTGTAAATTATCCCTCCGGGCTGTGAATGTCCCCAAAACTGTACACAGAGCGCACCTTTCTCAGCCAACAACCAGTTGAAGGACTGCCTTGTCTGCCACGCCATCCGACTGCGCAACTAACGCAGAAAGGGCATCATTAAAGCAATAAATAAATCTCGGATGATTGTAATAGATATAATTAATCCACTCAGCATTCTTGATCATACCAACGACAGGGATAAGCGACACACAGCCCACGGATATCTCATTCCTGGCCTTGAACACATTGGGAATACCCGGTCGCTGTTCAAAACTTACCATTGGCACCGCAGAATCAGGGACACTCTTCCGTTTCGGTCGATGCAATGTCAGCGGGGACAGAACATCAAACTAAACCCGTGGCTAGATAACAATCTCGTGGAGTAGCATCACACGGGTGCCATCCCAAAGAAAGGGAAGCGTCGGATACAGCCTAAATTTCGAGGTCACACAATTATCAGGTATCGGCCAAGGGAACAAACTGAGAGTTCATGATGAGCTCATCATGTATCACACGGACACGAAAAGATGCCGCAGTCACAATACCAAACGTATGCAGACAAGTCCCCCCAAAACAACTCACAGAAGCATTCATCCTGATGTCTGGAATTCTTAATTAATCCTTCCATTTCGTCACACAGATTTTCATCAAAAGTACCCTCTTTTGGCCATTAAGATATTAAACCCTCATTTCTTTATTCCCATTTTCCAGGTTTTTATTATGATATCATTTCTTTCTACTGGTAATGTCTTACGGTTTTATTTCAATTTTGTTCATCCTGACATATATTACAGTCCAGCTGATCTATTGCTTCTATTCTCACAATTCACTCCCGTATGCCTCACATATCCGGCAGCAAAACGTCCATTATTGTGAATATTCCATAACTCTTCAAATCACAGTCATCCCTCATCAGTTCATCAGACCCTAAACATTCTTAGTTTCAACTAATTAATAAAGACTTTCTATTCTCGTTGGTTCTAGCTATACTAATCCAGGGCTAAATTTGCAGATTACATAATCAATGATGATTCCTTGAAAAAGCTTTAAAGGAAAACTTGATCTTGAATTCCTACATTGCAAAACAAAATCAAAACACTCCCGCATCTCGAGCTCTGGGGAACAAGATATAACCATTTAACCAACCAGAAATTGTGGACAAAAACCAGACCACAATGGTTGTACTCTCGAGTCTCTCTTTCTCAAACACACAGACACACACAAAGTCATTCTGCAAGCCAGAGCTTCTCTCTCTCTGTCTCTTTTACCGATAACACATCTGTCTTAGCAGATCCTTTGTCATGTGAAGAATTGCATCGGTCTGATTATCATCCAGCCTTTTTTTAAGCGTCCAGTCGCACTTTACAAAACTTGTCTAGTTTCTATTATTTTACTTCTAAGTCTACTACCAATCTGCCGGCTTTCAATTTCATTGAAATTCAATAGCACTAACAACAAAACAGTCCTCACCAGTTCTGACGGTTCGGTCACTTGGTTTTCCTTTTTTTTTCTTCTTTATTTACCGTTACTATTTCAGGGCGGAACCAACAGAACTTATATTCACGACGTGAAATTTTGTTTCAATCTCTCTTTTCTATACGTAATCACCCCCTCACCGCACAGTTTTGCTGAACATCCACAAACTTTAAATTACCGTTCACTCTTTCATTCTTTGGACCAGTCAGATCCATCAGCAGCTTTCTGTCCACTTCTTTGATTCTAAAAACCTCCCTTATTTGACAGAATATCGTCAAATTAGCACCAAAACGTTTGCCCTTCTTTTGTGTGTAGCCAGCACTTTTACTCTGTCTTTCTCAGGAGCGCGTTTGGCACAAATGTAAGTGCCTTGCAGCTGCAGCATCTTTACAGAAGGGAATGTTTCTCCCAGTCCCATCTGGCATGCCAACTTTGTTGTCGTCGAATCACTCAATATTTTCCAAAAATTACCTGGAGAAATTTTAATTTGCGAAGAAAAACTCTGGCAATCAGCTAATGGCTGCGTGATTGCCCAACAAGCCTTTGTTCCACTGCAGTTGATACATTTGTTGTTCCCTGGCTTATTGCATGACATTCGCATAACAAATCATATTGGCTTCCATTACCTTTCTAAATTATACATCGTCTGCCAGACTGGTTCCCTACATTACACGTAACCTACCACATTGTCCTACCATCACCTTCAGCAGTACCTTATCTCGCAGTGAATTAACGAGCCGAATCACAGTGCACGACCTTTATCTGTGACTGGCGCCCTGTGATATGATCCCGGGTATGCATTACATCACTACGTTAACTACATAACTGCCAGATTAACTTCCATAATATTACCTGAGTGGGCTTTTCGAAAACTTCAAGCAAGCATGGAAGACTGGGATTTACCATTAACTGAGGTGGCATGTGAATGAAATAATAAGTTAGAAACGTTTGCTTGGTCCACGGGAGAACGTATCGTTGTGGTGGGTTGTTTCTGACTTGAATTAACAAGTGGTAATCTGCAAGGAGTGATGGGACTTCAGCTGTATAAGTTACTGTGTTTGTGTGGGTGTGAAGATAGATATAGAAATGGCAGATGGAACGTCATCTGTGCAAGTGGCAGCAGACGCACTTCAGGACGTTGATGCAAGAAGACAGTGTGAAAAAATAGTATGACTCAGAGGACTATTGTCACAGGACGGGCCTTTGTTGGAAGTCCGTAGCTCCTTGAAAGTGATTTTATCATCGCATAAGAAGGTAACAATGGCGAACAACATGCTTACCTTCATCAGGTTGGGGCACTGAGTATAAAACTTGGTAAGTCATGGTGCAGCTCCATAATACTTCAGGAAGTATGCAATCTGTTGCAATGAGCACAGTTGTAGTCACCACAGCAGAACAACAATCTGGTTGCTTTCAAGCGGGTGCAATCGAAGTTTCTTGGTCGTTTCTTGGAACGTAATGTAATATCTGAAAAGAGAAGTTTTAGAAATTTGGATTATCTTCGCTTGGAGTCGGAAGCTGACTGGAGAACTGACAACTGCCCCTACAATTATGAGAGACATCTATCGGGTGGACAATCACAATCTCTTGATCGAGACTTGAAGTGTCAAATGTAATGTTTCAGGTGGAAGGTGACACGTTTATAGGAGATGTGAGACAATAGAGTTTTTATTCAACACAGGGGTTGGTAGTAGGCGTGGGCCTACCTTCCAGGGGAGAGGTAGAAGCAGATATGGTCTCAGCATTTAAGGAGCATATCGGCAGACGCTTGAACAGTCGGTGGCAAGCGTGGACGTGAACGTAGAGGGAAATGGGCAATGTGCAGGACTTTGTGATTAATTTGAACTGCACCATTGACGGAACGAACACGATGGATTAAGCACCCTGTCTCTGCACTGTAATATTGTGTGTTCTGGAATACTGTAGGGTGGTGTTGTGAGGTATAAAGTACCGAAGTGGATACTTGTCATACGTGATCCATCAAATTATTTACAAATGGAGGGAGACTGATGGAGAGAGGCACCACCACACATTGAAGGACAGAGAGGTGCACTGAAAGAGGGTAAAACAGAGAAAAAGAGAGGGGGGGGAAACAGAGAGATAGATGGAGAGTCAAGCAGCGACATACATGAAGAGGAGAGAAGACTGACATGCAAGTATTTTGCTGTCACAGAAAAGGCTGAGAAAGAATAAGGCTAAGACTAGAAAAGGGCATACAATGATGTGAAAGGGCAGAATTGAAGAATTGGAAAGGCATGTTACGTGTGATAGAGGGGCAGAGTTTTAAGAATGATGTAGCAAGGTTGTGCTATAGGAGCAGCCTCACTTCCAATAGGGAAGGCGTTCCAGGAGATAAACTCGATCACATTGCAGGAACCATGATATAATTCGAAGGCAGGATTGTCCCCCTCTGATTAAATCACTTCCAAGGCGACTCGCAGCGCCACTTCCAGCCCAGAGGTTGCTGGCCCCTAAGGCACTTCCACCGTCAGTGAAGTTAATCAATGCAGCCACCGCTGAAGACACCACGAACGTCATGTGTAAGGACACTTCCGTTGCCTAGGATGCCACTGAACGCAGCACTTCCGCCCTCCAATGAACATGGTTATTTACACTTCATTTGATGATGTCTCAAATAATGCCATGATCACATTTGCTACCGAGACAGTCTCTGCCACAACTCTCAACTCTAACTCTGCACCAGGTCCTTAATTGCAGCCTTGATGAGTCCTTTTTTTAAACCATCCCTCACACCTCCCCCTTACTGAGCACGAACATTCAGTACTCATTAAATTTCTGACCTTCATTGCACTACATTGCGGATACAAAAATTCAACAGGTGTTGCAACATCCCACTTTTTTCTTCTGCTTCTGACTACACCCTTACTTTGTCCATCCAACCTCCGAGGATCCGTTCTGCGACCTTCAAAATACTGTATCCGCTGGATACACTGTGCTGGTCTGTTGCCCGTCCCAGCCGGCATCACCACAAACTGCCGCCATCACTTTGGTCACCTCAACTTGTCCACCCCTCTAACGCACTCCGAACTCTCATTCTCACAATGCTCAGTTCTCAGTTCCCTTCACTCCAAGCCAAAAGTCAGCATAAATCCATGTCACGGGATGTTGTGGGTGCGCTCTATTCATTTGATGTCCTGACTTCGAAACCACGGAAGCCAGGTGCTATCTCACCTCCTCCTCTCTCCCCCCCCCCCCCCCCCAGCTATGGCCTCGCCTTCCATCAACAAACCATGATCTCCCATACTATCCACAATCTCATCATCTCAGGGATGTCTCATGCATACCCTTTAGTCTCAGCGTCCTGAAAATCCACGGTGCTTGTTTCTATCTCTGAACCGAAATTCACAAACCTTACTGCCACTGTCGAAACACCGTCTCTGCCAACCCCATGCCCCACGTAAACTATCTTTCCTTATCTTGCCAATGTTCTATCCACCTTGGTCCAATACATTCCCATAAATTGGGAACACAATCCACGCCTTCCACCTCCTCAAGGGCTTTCGTTTCCCTGGTGCTCACAATGCCTCATCTACACCATGGACAATCACTCCATACTCACATCCTTTCACCGTGGTGCAACCCTCTAAAACCACCGTTCTCTTCTCTCCCGCTGATTCAAATATTATCCATCCGCCGACACACTCATTCAAGCGGTGAAAACGGTCTTCAATCTCAGAAACCTCTCCTTCGAATCCTTCCATTTATTTTCACACCAAAACAGCAGCCATGGTCAGACTGTGAGCCAAAGGTATGCCTGCTTCTTCATCGGATATGTGGATCAACCCACCTTCAGGAGTTAACATTCCACCATTTCTGATTTATATCTATTCGTTATATTGATGACACTGTGGGCTACACCTTGTGCGACCCTGAGGACGTTTAACAGTTCATCAATGTCACAAGCACCTTCCACGTTGACCTCAAGTTCACAGACATTCTCAGACAACTCCCTTCTTTTCCTGGACGTTTCCATTTCCATTTCTGGCAAACAACTCAACACGGACATGAGGTTCAATCCTAACCATTCCCGCAGCTAACTGTACTACAATTGTTCCCTGCCCGCCTCCTGTTAAAACGCTGTTCCTTTAATCCCAAGTCCTCCGTCCTGGCCATATTTGTATCCAGCAGGAGCAGTTCCACTCCATATCACTACAGATGGTTTCTTTTTTCAGGAGAGCAACATCCCCTCCCACAGGGTCAGAATTCTTTCCAGCGCATCTTCTCCACTTCCCGACCCTCGCCCTTGAACGCCAACCCTGCAACCACAATAAGAATGGAACCCCACTGGACCTAACCTTCCAACCCCCAAACATACGGATACAACGCATTATACTCTGCCATTCTCGCCACCAAAGGCAGAGCCAACCACCAGAGATATATTTCCCTCCCCACCATTCTCAGCATTCTGCAGAGATGATACCATCCACGAATCCCTCGTGAAATCCACGCACTCCTCCAACTCATCGTCTGTTCACGGCAGCATCCCTTTGACGCAGCAAGAGCTGTAACACCTGCCCTCATACCTGCCCCCCACCCCCCCCCCCCAAATTATCCAAGGCCGTAAACGATCCTTCCACATCCAGCAGAGATTTACCTGTACCTGCAAACACCAAACCTACTCTGTCCATTGGTGGTGATTTGGCTTCATCTACTTTGTGGAGACAAGGCGGCAACGCTTTGAATGCTTCAGTGAACATCTCGGAACAGATGCAACAGACAGCCCCACAGTCCTGTCCCTGATCACTTCAACTTCCCTTCCCACTCCACTAA
Organism: Chiloscyllium plagiosum; assembly: GCF_037043375.1. Lineage (NCBI taxonomy): Eukaryota > Metazoa > Chordata > Chondrichthyes > Orectolobiformes > Hemiscylliidae > Chiloscyllium > Chiloscyllium plagiosum. Next base: position 79,141,998 of record NW_028270169.1, on the reverse strand, counting down.
GGACATGCAAGTCCTGGACCTCCTCCTCTGCCAATTACTTGACAGACAACGCCAGGAGGAAGAACACCTCACCATCCGCCTTGGTACCATCGAATGGCACGCATCAATGTTGACTTCGTCAGTTTTCTTATCTTCCCTCCCTCCACCTCATCCCTCATTCAAACCTCGAACGTGGTACTGCCCTGTTAGCCAGTTCCACCTCTCCATGTTACTGCCCAGCTATCCGCACCACCTTCTGTCCCGACCTAACACAATCACCCCCCCATCTGAATCTACCTATCGGCTACCCAGCTAACTTCACCTCAACACGACTGCATCCCATTTATCTCTCAACTCCTTTCCCAGCCACAATCCTGATGAATGGCTAATGCCTGAAACGTCATTTCCGCTGTTCCTCGGATGCTGCCTGACTTGCTATGGCTTTCAAGCACCACACTTTTCGACTCACAAAACCTCTCGGACTATTCTAGTCAAACTATGTTTTAACGAACGATAAAAGATCCTAACTCTCAGAATCCTCTCCCATATTGTGCCCACCAATGATATAAGACCTACTTGTCAATAATTCCCAGGGTTATTCCTGTTCCTCTTCTTGAGCAACGGAAGAGCACGCGCCAGCGTCAATCATCTGGCACTGCTCAAGTTTACTGAAACGATCATGGCCAAGACAGTAATGTCTTCCTTCCCTTCTCGTGAAAACCCTGGGTACGACCCGTCTCCCCAAGGGATTTATGCATTATCATGTTTGCAACATTTTGCAGCGCATACTCCTTCTTAAAATCAACCGTTCGATATAATCAGTCCCTTGCATACCTCTTCAGACAGAATCCCGCTGTACTCGAATCCCAAAATGCAGCTCTGCCTCATGTAATTATGTCTGCATTCGGGGATACGAATTAAAAAAAAGTTAAGTCGAAAGCGACTGAAGAGAACAGGCTAATTGTGTATCGAGATAAATATTTAGGACATTGCTTAAGTATGCTTATTATTAACTACAAAAACAACAAAAAGAATTCAGTAAACACTGCAGAGCCGAATGTACGACAGACTGAATGCCGCATTCACACCGCAGGTTTCAACTCATAACTTGTCCATTCAAGGAATTCACCGCCTCATACTTGTCACTCAATAAGAAAATACCTCATCTGATGACGGCGGTGATATGTAAACTTGCTTGCACATTGAGGCTTCCTCTGTCTTCGACATTGTTCCAGTGTTGTAGTCAGCATATTTGATCCAGGGGCAAGTCCACACTCGCTGTAAACGGTCAGAACCTATTATTAATTTTACAATACATTTGCATAGTTACTTCAGAGTATAATTGAGCTCATTTCCGAATTGTTGCTGTGTTACAGTTCAATGGAAAATGTTGGCACATTTGCTGATGAGCAATATCATGGCAGATCCACGTACTGTTATCATTCGGTGATCTGTATCAGAGGGATAAAACTCAATGCTTTCAATTCGCACATACATATCATACACAAGAGATGGAAATGTGTTGCTGGAGAAGCGCAGCAGGTCAGGCAGCATCTAGGGAACAGGAGAATCGACGTTTCGGGCATTAGCCCATTCCTGAAGAAGGGCTAATGCCCGAAACGTCGATTCTCCTGTTCCCTCGATACTGCCTGACCTGCTGCGCTTCTCCAGCAACACATTTCCATCTCTGATCTCCAGCGTCTGCAGACCTCATTTTCTCATCATATCATACACAAGCCGAGTAGGCAATGAAAGTATGAAAGTATCAGATATACTAAAGAGTAAAATAATGCATCTCCTTCCCTTTACCATTTCTCGGTCTTTATCATTCTCTCCAGTGGTGCAGTCCTCGTGCCCAAGTCATTCTGTAGTAGTCACTACGTTGCGAATGTCAGAATATTGAGCAGCAGAACAAGAGCGGACGGGAGCAATGAAACACGATAAATGCGGTCCATGACGTGTAACCAACAAGTTTGTGCTTCAAACTGCATTTCCAGGGAATAATACCAATCATGTATCGAGCTTCTTGTGTAAAGCTTCGGGGAAGAGGTTCCAAACAGCCCAGTACGCTCACTGTTGTTAGAACCAAAATCACTGCTTTCTTTTTTTCAGTGCAGAGCTTTGTTTTAAGCTTTTCACAGCAAATGGCCAGAAAAATAAATCAGAGGGGAAAACCACAGTGAGCCAGTGAAACAACGGTGGCTGCAAAGTTCAAAGTGGCCATGAGAAAACAAACAGGTGTGATGAGCAGGGATGAATCTCGGAAATAAATTGCAGCTGTCCACCACAGTATAACTCCCGTGAGAACGACCAGGCGATTGTGAAGGATGCTTTTGAAGAAAGAACAGTTGCTGCGGGGGATCCAATGACAACTGAAATGTGGTGAACTGAAGGAGACTGAAAAATAATCTCAGAGCTTTCTTATCAGATGCAAAGACAACGACGCAATTAACATGTCTAGACGAAATTCTGCACCTTCAATGAGGAAAGTAAACTTTTGTTCTGTATTTCTGTTCGATTTCCTTTGGTGGAAATGGGAAATCACTTCTCATTGATTTACTTAATACCGGAAATGAGGAAGAAAAGCACAAGATCCATTTGAATGGCCGAAGTCAGGTACAGTGAAGTCAGGTAGAGATCAAATGTTTTATAGATCAGTCTATTCGACAGTATCAAAGCACACTTTCAGCGGGACAGGAAAAAGATTATACTCAGGTTAACCGAACGACACAAAATAGATTTGGATCAGAAGCAGAGTCAAAGTCGCAATTAACATTTCTCGGATGAATTCTTTTTATCGATTTTCGCCATTTCTATTATGGACGATGATATTTTTCTCTCTATTTCTGTCCAATTTGCTTTGATAAAAAAAAAGATTTATTTACTCAATACCGTAATTTAATTTTTTAAAATTGCATGGGATCCACTTGAATTGCTGAAGTAAAATACAGTGAAGTGTGCAACTGGCAAAATGGTTTATCAATCAGATTATCCAATGGTACAAATTCGGATTTGGCACCAGTTTAAAAGCTGGTGAAGTCTGACGGCAAAATATTCCTTTCAACATGTTAAATAGAAGGAGAGACTGTGTTCTGCCAAGGCAGAATGCATGAGAAATGTGCGAACTGAATGAATCTTTTCTAAGACGTTTGAAACTCCGCAAAGACCTGATGAATGAGCAGCGCTCAGAAAGATAGTGCGTCCAAATAAACCTGTTGAATTATAACTTGGTGTTGTGTGGTTTTTAACTTTGAAACGAACATTGGGTTTCTCGAGAGAGCAACGGTTATGAAACGCAAGTGAAGACAGCTTGACTGAATTAGGTAGTTCGAAATACTTGAAGCAAAAATGGTAATGTTCTATTAATAGTTCATGCATTGAATAGTATAATATGTAGTATTTTATCACTCCCTACAACTGCATCAGGTCAGTTAACAATGAGGCACATTGCAGGACTCACACTTGATCCATCCTGAACATCGCCCTCCCCTGCCTTAACATCTCCGTTTCTATCTCGGGTGCAATCTCCAGGCGGATGAGTATAAGAAAACCCACAGACTCTCATCGCTACCTGACTGACAACGTTTCCCTGCCAATAACCGTCAAGCAGTCCACAGCATTCACGCAAATCTTCAGTCTGTACCGAATCTGCGTGGATGAGGAGACATTCCACTCTCAACCATCAGAGATGTCCACCCATTTTGGTAAACATGTTGCTCTGCCCTGTCATCCAGAGAGCACTCGATCGCACCTCCTCCCATCCCCATTGCACTGCTCTCAAAATCCCTTTACACACAGTAAAGATAAGTTGAACCTTGTGCTCACCCTTGTGCTGACCAGTCTCTATATTCAACCGATCATCCTTAAACCCTTCTGACAACTCTAATTAGACCACAACACCAAGAATACCTTGCTCTCGCCACCTCTCCTGTGTACGTCAAGTATCAATGCATTCCTCAAATGTTTTGGGGACATTGCCTGTAAACACTCCTGAACCCAAAGGTACCTTCCCATACGACTGAAAGGCATGCAAAACGTATTGGCGCACCACCACTCACTCACCTCCATCCCGGGCCACAAACAACCTTTCCAGGTGAAACTGATGTTCAAATGCTCCTCCTGCAAACTAGTTTACTGTATCCAGTGGTCCCAATGAGGTCTCCTCGTCATCGATGAGAGCAAGCGTAAATGGAGGCCACGTTTCACTAAACATCTCAGCCTGGCCTGCTGGAGCCGACCTGACCTCCTAGTCGTTGTCTGTTGTAATTCCCCTTCCTACTCATTTTCCAACGTGACCATCCTTAGCCTCTTTATTTGCCACAGCGAATCTGACTGCAGGTTGTGGGAAATGGCACCTCGTCCTCTGCTTGTGGACAATGTAGCCCGGACACGTAGCATTCAGTTCTTCAACTTCAAATAGCTTCCATTCCTATCCCTAGCAACATTCCCAGCCCCTCTCCTCTCCCTATCTTCCATTCCTCTAATCAACCATTTCCTCCAGAAAGAAACAAATGTATTGTTCCAATCAACCAACCAGGCCGGGCCCTGGTTTTATTTCACCTGTCCTGAACACAACACACTGCCATCGTCAACCACTACCCCGCCTAATCTGCGGATCCATTTATACCCAGCCCAACGACTGAAGGAAGGTTACACCCGAAATGTTGATGTCTTCACCTCCTGATGCTACCTGACTTCCTTTGTTTTCCAAGCCTCCTGCATGTCTGCCTTGGATTTCAGCATCTGCAGTTTGTTTGTCTCTTCTGATGTCGCACGTAGGCCGACTGATTTCCTCCACGAAATGAAACAAGGGAGAAAATTTGCCAATTATAGGAGTGTATTTAATCATTAAATTCAAATGTATCTGTTATGAATGGATTAGAATCGATGTCCCTACAGAGACGCTGAGATTACGATATCTGTGGTGCTCCCACAATTCCGCCACATTTGCTTATATTTCAACGCAATCAAAGCTCAGTGGCCTGATGGCTAAACTGTGAGCACTGCGACCTCACAATACCAGAAAACCACGTTCAGTTGCAGCCTCGGGCGACAGCCTGTCTGGAGTTTGCACGTTCTTCCTACGTGTGAGTGTTTTTCCTCCCACATTCCGAAGACGTGCACATCAGGTGAATTGGCCAAGCGAAATTGTCCATAATGATCAGGGATGTGTAATTCAGGTGCATTCCTGAGGCGAAATTCAGAGTAATCAGGCCGGCGGTTGGATCTGAATGGGATACTCTTCGAAGGATCAATGTGGAATTGTTGGGCCAAGTGGCCTGTTTCCACACTGTAGGGATTCCATTTAAAAAAAGAAAAAAAAGAATTCTCCCTGTGTGTGCGGGTTTCCTCCGGGAGCTCCGGTTTCCTCCTTAATCCAACGATATGCTGGTAAGGTGAATTGGAAATGATAAATTGCACATAGTTTAAGGGTATGTATGTTAGTTCAAAAGTCAGGAGTAAAGCTAGAGCAATACAGTAGGGAACTGGTTACTCTTCGGAGGGTCGGTGTGGACGTTTTGACTAAATGGTCTGTTTCCACACTGTCGGCAATCTGTGAAGGATTAAAGTGCAGCCGTGCTTCTTTAACTAAATTAACAGTAAATGGTTCAAGAGCCGTATCAATCATTAATCCCTATGGCCTTTGATGTTAGTGACAGGTAAGCGAAGGGTGCAAACCACGTTTATTAATTCCACACGGCCGATTTTTACAGATTTAAATTGCTTTCCAGTCCATCAGACTTGGGCTGTTTCTGGTTTCTGTGGGAAAGGCCTTTTTATGTTCAGTTTCAAATCTTGTGTTATGAAGAATTGATCCGACATTGGACACAAATGCGGTTTAGATTTTGGAATGGTAACAGGTTTATGGAAGAGACTGTCATACTGAAAGGAACATAGTTGTAGCAAGTAAGGCCAAATTGCAATATCACTCAACAAGTCAGGATTCTGTCAAGAAACAAAAAAAAAAACACAGCTTCTCCCGTGAATTACTGTGCGTGGTCTGTTAGGTTCACAGCTTCTTCCATCAATCTCAATACCTTTTCATGTCTTTCTATCCCTCTAATGTACTCTCCATCCCTCGCTGTCACTCTCTCTCAGACACTCCCAATTGCCATTTTGCATCTGCATCTCAACTCTGCAAAACACAGTCTCCTTTCAAACCAGCAGTTGCTTCCTCCTGTGTCTTTCTTCACTCTGTCTGTGTGATCTCTTCATCCTTTGATCTCTCCTAATCTGTTACCGATCATGTTCGCTCCACCCAGATCCATTCCTGGACTGACTTTTTCCTGATCAATTTCTGTGCCTGCATGTGCTCGACGTTATTCTCTTTCTAACTTACATTAATCTCTCATCTTTGTTTCATCTTACTGGAAATCTTACGTCAATCTGTTTTAGGCTTAGTTATGCACAATATTATACAACATCAGACTGATAGTCAATATTGTTAATTGTTAATACACATAAGCCTCTGATTAAGGTGAGACGATTTCCAGCTTCCTCTGCGTAACTTTGGGATGGGAAAGCACAGATTTTTTCCTGAAAGTATTTGTATTAAACGATTTTTCTTGTCACAGTGTCTCAGTGGTTAACACAGCAGCTTCACTGTGCCAGACACGTCGGTTTAATTTCATCCTCAGGCGACCATGCGAAGTTAGTACATTCTCCCTGTGGCTGCATGGATTTGCTTTGTGAGCTCCGATTTCCTCGCACAGTGCAAGGATGTGCACAGAACGTGGGTTACACTTGATTAATAGCCCATAATATCCAGGGATGTGCAGTGTCGATGGGTCAGCCATGTGAAATCTGTGTTACAGGTTTTGGGTAGCGAGGTTGGATATTCTTTGAAGGATTGGTGTGGATTCCGTGGACCGAATGGCCTGCTTCCACACGAAAGGTATTTGATCATTCTTATTCTGATCGCCAGGCTCACAAGTAAAAAGTAGAAAGAATTGATGACGGTCCGCTCCCTGACACTTGACCAGAAGCTATTTCGAAACACAAACATTCAAGGAAAATCACATTTCATTAACCATTTGAAGATACAACCAAAAATACATAAGTTGATCATTTTTCCCTTAGAGCCTCCTTTGCCATTCAATAATTTCATAACTCACACACGTTTATCCTCATCTCCACCTTCCTGAATATTTCTGAATATCTCTGCTTTTCTTTCACTTCATTGGTTATCAACAAACTAGCTCTGCCTTCCTGATTTCTTCTCATAAAAAGAATCATTTATTATTTGATGCCCAGAATTCTGACGACTCAACCATCCCAGAAAGAACAAGAACCACCACATTTTTGAAAGGAGTATGCCCCCTTTTGTTAAACTACGACTGAATGCGAGAAACTAACAAAGCAAACTCGTTGCTGATATAACACAATCTAAAGCAATCTAACATTGTGGACAGAGTAACTCAATTTTCTCAATTGTTAAGGACAACAAGGAGTTGTGCAATAAATCAATTAGAACTGCGGACAGGAACATACAGAGCTCACAGCGATGTTCAAGATCAGCAATTAAAAAGGAGCGTACCGGGGACCCGAACAGCTGCTAGATTGGAATAGTGAGAGCGCGTTCTAACTCACCAATTATTGCATGTTCTATTTCTTGGATAAGCAACTGTTTTAATTCGACTGGAAGTGATAGTTTAACAAGATCCTCTGAACGGATCAATTCAAGTGGGCCCTGGAATGCTATTGAAATACATCCTCACTAACATGGCTGTGCAAATCATCATTGATATTCGCTGCATTTACCTGACCAAAAACATTACATCAGCTGCAATGATACTGTTTTCAAAAACATGTTATAACTGCTCAAGAAATAAATACACAAATTGATGACAAAACTTCCCGACCAAAACACACATAGCAGAGTTCGTTAAGGTGCGATCCCTCAACAATGTTGGGTAGCTTCATGGTACCAACTTATCTCAGTGACGTTTCTGATGAAGAGTCACTGGACTCGATACGTTGCCTCTGCTTTGTCTCCACAGATGGTGCCAGAATTGCCGAGTTTCTCTAACAGATTTTGTTTATTTTTTTATATTTTACAGACAGTACACATCTTTTGTACTTCTTTTAAAAATGTTACTGTTGTAGTTGCCAAATGTAGAGAAGTCACTCACAGAGTGAGACCGATTCCATTGTCTTCCTGCATTTTCTCATTCTGATTTTCAATCTTTCCTCTGATGGATATTTGATTAAATTGAAACTTCAGAGTCTAGTCCAGTGATAGGTGTGGGAAGTATAAAGAACTGGACAAGCCCCGTTCAAAACTTATCAAGAAGATACCCTAGACCTTGACCTGTATTGATTTAAAGGCATGCAAAAAGTGTTGTGTTTCAGATGTGTATGATTTCTTAAAGCTACTTGGCTTTAAGCAAAATACACATTATCTTTAAAAAAAAGTTAACATATAACAAAGAATGTAAAATTGGCATCACTTTCAATCCATTAAATGGTTGACCAAACGTACATTTTCTTCAACTACAAATCCTGAACTGTTAAAATGTAGCAGCATCACCAAAAACCATGAGTTCTGATGAAGCGTAACTGGACACACAACTTTAACTCTGGTTACTCTCCAGAGATGCTGCCAAACCTGCTGTCTTTTCCAGCATTTGTTGTTTTTGTTCCCATAAGCACAGATTCTTCTTTTTAACCGGTTATCTTCATTCATGGAGAAAGGAAAAAATGCAAAAAAGAAAAACTCTACAACAACAGAGAGAGTACGCCGTTTTTTTTTCAGCAAAACGGACAGATCTGTGTCTATTTGCTTCAATCTTTCTCCAATACCCACTCCAACTTAAACTGCTGGGACAACTAAAAACCTGTGTCCCGGTGAGCCTGAGTCCACCCACATGTGCTGCTTTTGTTTAATTCAACAAAACACAACAATTCAAGGAACTCAATGCTGTTTAACCACTGTTTCTGAAGCAGACATTGCAACAACATTTTGACAAAATAATTTTCGCAAGAGAACCAGTACATACTGATTAGATTAGATCCCCGACCGCATGGAAACAGGACCTTCGGTCCTACTAGTCCACACCATCTTCCAAATAATAACCCACACAGACCCACTCCCCTACCATATAATGACACCTGACTAACGCACCTAACACGCTGATCAATTTAGCAAGGCCAACTCACCTGACCACCACATCTATGGACTGTCGGAGGAACTGAAATACTCAGGGAAACCCCAGCAGACACGGAGAGAATGTGCTATCACCACAAAGACAGTGCCCGAGGATGGAATCCAACTATTAGCAAAGCATAATCAACAAAACTTACGAGTTGGAATGTATCCTCAATAATGCTCAAGAAGTCTGATGGCATCCCTGGCAAAGTAGCTGTCGTCTTTGGCAACACTTAAAATTCCTCTTCCTCGTACGCCAGCACACAAGTCGCAACACGTGTATCAGTGAGAGATTAATCAATATTGTTCAGACAGCGCCTTCCAAACTCATACTCTATTGTCTAAAAGAGAAACGGCAGTAGATACTTCAGAACATTATCATCTGGTTCCGCACTAAGCCTTACATAAATCACATTTGCCGAAACAAATCTGTTCCATAACGATCACTGAATGGGGCGATGCTATGGCTTTGACAGGTGCATTTTATGCTCTCTTTTTTCTGAAAGAAATGTAAGTTGAGACAGAATTGGAGAGATCACTACCAGAAACCTACAAAATCAAAACGTTTATGAAGCCTTGTATTTATTTTGATGCAAAAGAAGAAGTCAGATTTGTGACATATCCCACAAAATCACAGTTTTAGTTCCAGACTTCTGTAGTTGTTGTGGTTGTGCAAGCGACAAATCTCTCTCTCTCTCTCCCTTTCACTCTCTCGCTCCCTCTGTCTGTCTCTCCCCCCACCCACATCTCTCTCTGTCTTACTGTTTGTTCCACTTAAAAGTTGAGTTCAGCTTCCTGCTGTTACAATTGCAAGTGAGGCAACCAATGCAACTGAATTAACTTCTTTTCCACGTGTGAGGCTTATGACGTATTTCTATGTTTGAATAGCGAATGGTAATTGTTTTGTAGGGATTAAAACAAGGTCAGCCATGTGAACTTCGTAGAGGATGATTTAATATGATTCATACAGAGATTATTGGCTGGCAGGTCCAATTAAAGTGTCGAGATTCTTTCCTCTCTGAGAGCTGGCTCTGAGGAAGACGAACTTATGTCAAGTGTTGCGCACTTGTCACGAGGATTGTCTGAGTAATAGGATGCTGACCTTTATGGAGTAATTGCAGTGTACGGAAAAGTGAAAAAGAAGTGTGATTGAAACATTGGCACGCAACTGTACACCTTGAGTTGGATTTAACATTTCAGGCATCCAGCCAATATTTGGAAAACTGAACACATTAGGTCCAAAAGTTTAAAAATTGGCCAAGCATGTCTAAAAATAGGTTCCTGTTTCTGGCACAGTTTTGCTAGTTTGAAAGTCATCCTGAGTTTGGAAGACGCTCTGTCATTTTAAATCTTACCTTTCTATATCTGCTCTCAATGACTCTCAGTGATACATTCTGGAAATGTGTTGCTGGAAAAGCGCAGCAGGTCAGGCAGCATCCAGGGAACAGGGGAATCGACGTTTCGGGCATAAGCCCTTCTTCAGGAATGAGGAAAGTTTGTCCAGCAGGCTAAGATAAAAGGTAGGGAGGAGGGACTTGGGGGAGGGGCGTCGGAAATGTGATAGGTGGAAAGAGGTCAAGGTGAGGGTGATAGGTCAGACTGAGGTGGGGGCGGAGAGGTCGGGAAGAAGATCTCAGGTTAGGAAGGCGGTGCTGAATTTGATGGATTTGACTGAGACAGGGTGGGGGGAGGGGAAATGAGGAAACTGGTGAAATCCGAGTTCATCCCTTGTGGTTGGAGGGTCCCTAGCCGGAAGATGAGGCGTTCTTCCTCCAACCGTCGTTTTGTTGTGGTCTGACGATGGAGGAGTCCAAAGACCTGCATATCCTTGGTGGAGTGGGAGGGGGAATTGAAATGTTGAGCTACAGGGTGGTTGGGTTGGTTGGTCCGGGTGTGCCAGAGGTGTTCTCTGAAACGCTCCGCATGTAGCCGGCCTGTCTCCCCAATATAGAGGAGGCCACATCGGGTGCAGAGGATGCAATAGATGATGTGTGTGGAGGTGCAGGTGAATCTGTGGCGGATATGGACGTTTCATTTGGGGCCTTGGAGGGAGGTGAGGGGGGAGGTGTGGGCGCAAGTCTTGCACCTCCTGCGGTTGCAGGGGAAGGTGCTGGGAGTGGAGGTTGGGTTGGTGGGGGGTGTGGGTCACGGAGGGAGTGGTCTTTACGGAATGCTGATAGGGGAGGGGAGGGAAATATATCCTTGGTGGTGGGGTCCGTTTGGAGGTAGCGGAAATGACGGCGGATGATGCGCTGTACATGGAGATTGGTGGGGTGGTAGGTGAGGACCAGTGGGGTTCTGTCCTGGTGGCGGTTGGAGGGGCGGGGTTCAAGGGCGGAGGAGCGGGAAGTGGAAGAGATGCGGTAGAGGGCATCGTCGACCACGTCGGGGGGGAAATTGCGTTCCTTGAAGAAGGAGGCCATCTGGGTTGTGCGTTTTTGGAACTGGTCCTCCTGGGAGCAGATGCGGCGGAGTCGAAGGAATTGGGAGAATGGGATGGCGTTTTGACAGGGGGCAGGATGGGAGGAGGTGTAGTCCAGGTAGCTGTGGGAGTCGGTCGGTTTGTAGTAGATGTCCGTGTTGATTCGGTCGCCTGAGATAGAAATAGAAAGGTCGAGGAAGGGGAGGGAGGAATCTGAGACTGTCCAGGTGAATTTGAGGTCGGGGTGGAAGGTGTTGGTGAAGTGGATGAACTGTTCAACTTCCTCGTGGGAGCACGAGGTGGCGCCGATACAGTCATCGATGTAGCGGAGGAAAAGGTGGGGGTTGGGGCCAGTGTAGTTGCGGAAGATGGATTGTTCCACATATCCTACGAAGAGGCAGGCATAGCTGGGGCCCATGCGGGTGCCCATGGCTACTCCTTTCGTTTGGAGGAAATGGGAGGATTGGAAAGAGAAGTTGTTCAGGGTGAGGACCAGTTCAGTCAGTCGAAGGAGGGTGTCAGTGGAAGGGTACTGGTCGGTACGGCGGGAAAGAAAGAAGCGGAGGGCTTTGAGTCCTTCCTGATGGGGGATGGAGGTGTACAGGGACTGGATGTCCATGGTGAAAATAAGGCGTTGGGGACCGGGGAAGCGAAAGTCATGGAGCAGGTGGAGGGCATAGGTGGTGTCCCGAACGTAGGTGGGGAGTTCTTGGACTAAGGGGGACAGGACGGTGTCAAGGTACGCAGAGAACAGTTCGGTGGGGCAGGAGCAGGAGGAGACAATGGGTCGGCCGGGGCAGTCAGGTTTGTGGATTTTGGGCAGGAGGTAGAAGCGGGAGGTGCGGGGTTGTGGGACTATGAGGTTGGAGGCGGTGGATGGGAGATCCCCCGAGGTGATGAGGAGATGAGACCGTCCATAACCTCATCACCTCGGGGGATCTCCCATCCACCGCCTCCAACCTCATAGTCCCACAACCCCGCACCTCCAGCTTCTCCCTCCTGCCCAAAATCCACAAACCTGACTGCCCCGGCCGACCCATTGTCTCCGCCGACCGTCCATAACCTCATCACCTCGGGGGATCTCCCATCCACCGCCTCCAACCTCATAGTCCCACAACCCCGCACCTCCCGCTTCTACCTCCTGCCCAAAATCCACAAACCTGACTGCCCCGGCCGACCCATTGTCTCCGCCTGCTCCTGCCCCACCGAACTCATCTCTGCGTACCTTGACACCGTCCTGTCCCCCTTAGTCCAAGAACTCCCCACCTACGTTCGGGACACCACCCATGCCCTCCACCTGCTCCATGATTTTCGCTTCCCCGGTCCCCAACGCCTTATTTTCACCATGGACATCCAGTCCCTGTACACCTCCATCCCCCATCACGAAGGACTCAAAGCCCTCCGCTTCTTTCTTTCCCGCCGTACCGACCAGTACCCTTCCACTGACACCCTCCTTCGACTGACTGAACTGGTCCTCACCCTGAACAACTTCTCTTTCCAATCCTCCCACTTCCTCCAAACGAAAGGAGTAGCCATGGGCACCCGCATGGGCCCCAGCTATGCCTGCCTCTTCGTAGGATATGTGGAACAATCCATCTTCCGCAACTACACTGGCCCCAACCCCCACCTTTTCCTCCGCTGCATCGATGACTGTATCGGCGCCGCCTCGTGCTCCCACGAGGAAGTTGAACAGTTCATCCACTTCACCAACACCTTCCACCCCGACCTCAAATTCACCTGGACAGTCTCAGATTCCTCCCTCCCCTTCCTCGACCTTTCTATTTCTATCTCAGGCGACCGAATCAACACGGACATCTACTACAAACCGACCGACTCCCACAGCTACCTGGACTACACCTCCTCCCATCCTGCCCCCTGTCAAAACGCCATCCCATTCTCTCAATTCCTTCGACTCCGCCGCATCTGCTCCCAGGAGGACCAGTTCCAAAAACGCACAACCCAGATGGCCTCCTTCTTCAAGGACCGCAATTTCCCCCCCGACGTGGTCGACGATGCCCTCCACCACATCTCTTCCACTTCCCGCTCCTCCGCCCTTGAACCCCGCCTCTCCAACCGCCACCAGGACAGAACCCCACTGGTCCTCACCTACCACCCCACCAATCTCCATGTACAGCGCATCATCCGCCGTCATTTCCGCTACCTCCAAACGGACCCCACCACCAAGGATATATTTCCCTCCCCTCCCCTATCAGCATTCCGTAAAGACCACTCCCTCCGTGACTCCCTCGTCAGATCCACACCCCCCACCAACCCAACCTCCACTCCCGGCACCTTCCCCTGCAACCGCAGGAGATGCAAGACTTGCGCCCACACCTCCCCCCTCACCTTCCTCCAAGGCCCCAAATGAAACGTCCATATCCGCCACAGATTCACCTGCACCTCCACACACGTCATCTATTGCATCCTCTGCACCCGATGTGGCCTCCTCTATATTGGGGAGACAGGCCGGCTACATGCGGAGCGTTTCAGAGAACACCTCTGGCACACCCGGACCAACCAACCCAACCACCCTGTAGCTCAACATTTCAATTCCCTCTCCCACTCCACCAAGGATATGCAGGTCTTTGGACTCCTCCATCGTCAGACCACAACAAAACGACGGTTGGAGGAAGAACGCCTCATCTTCCGGCTAGGAACCCTCCAACCACAAGGGATGAACTCGGATTTCACCAGTTTCCTCATTTCCCCTCCCCCCACCCTGTCTCAGTCAAATCCATCAAATTCAGCACCGCCTTCCTAACCTGAGATCTTCTTCCCGACCTCTCCGCCCCCACCCCAGTCTGACCTATCACCCTCACCTTGACCTCTTTCCACCTATCACAATTCCGACGCCCCTCCCCCAAGTCCCTCCTCCCTACCTTTTATCTTAGCCTGCTGGACAAACTTTCCTCATTCCTGAAGAAGGGCTTATGCCCGAAACGTCGATTCTCCTGTTCCCTGGATGCTGCTTGACCTGCTGCACTTTTCCAGCAACACATTTCCAGCTCTGATCTCCAGCATCTGCAGACCTCACTTTCTCCTCAGAGATACATTGTCAAACAGTAACACATTTTAAGATGAATACAAGTTTGTCCATTCCACATGGGAAACACAATGGCAGCTTTTCCAACAGAGTGAGTGGCTGTGGGGTTGGGGGAGATCTGAACGCATTTGATGTGATCGTTGTGAATGTAAATTCACGCAGTAACATCTCCCATGAAAATTTTCGCCTTGTCCTCTATATTTCATTACTGGTTAGAAACGTAATACACTTGCTGAATAAACTTTTGCAAACAGACGACATTGCACATGGGTAGGGTCATCGAAACATCTGTTAGCAATTCCGTTCGACACTTTGCTCAATTTTCTGTTCCTCATGCGACTGACTTAACGCTGAGTGAGAGGTTTCTTCCAGCAGTGCCTTACAAGGTAATTCACGTTGAGCGCTGTTGCATTGCTCATGTCCACATGTGGACCCAAACCACCGCAGCGAACGCCAGCTGCACTGCTGCAGCAAACAGCCTCACTCAGAAACAGATTTGCACGCAACGATTCTCGTCGTTTCAGCTCCAGCTAAAACTTAGAACAAAGGTAATGGCCTCGATTTCTCCAGATATTCGGACAGACTCTTACTAAACAGCAGTGAACTGCTAAACTCACATTGTAAATAGGCATTGTTAATCACAGTCCTCATTAAACCAGAGGATTATAAGTTGGAACTCTTCAGAGCTACTTCCTGCGTTTTATTAAGCGAAATGTCCAGTTTCCTATGTAATCCTGTCTTTTTGCTTTCCCTAGGCCCATTCTTTCCAGGTTTGCTCATACGGTGCACACTGCTATTCTCGCTAAACAGTCTTTGTATATGCCTGGGTGAATAAACAACACACCGCCCCACGACCCCAATGATCTCAGTCCCTGGCCAGTTGTGATGCCTCCAGTGTGGATTGATTCCTCCACTGCAAGAAATGGTGTCCACTCCACTCCTTCTCCCTCTGGCGCCATCTCCTTGGCCATATCTTTGCCCGATATACCTTTCTGTTTCTACACTAATGGGCAGGTGGCACTGCACATCATCCTAAGATCACCCCATTTAAGATCACACAGTTGAGTTTGCTTCCCAACACGCTGCTCTCTGCCCCCACGTCCTCACCCCTATTTTGCACACAGTGTTAGTGCCAATGTGCCCGACGACTATTGGATATTCGCCCTTTGCTCATCCCTCAATCTGTCAGAATATCATGTAACCACTCTGAGAGATCCTTTCATCAAACAACGAGAAAACTGCACATCCTTTTGCACCATGGTTGGAAAATTATGAAACTCCTTCTCCTCCCCTTATCATTAGTTCACGACTGTATTTCCCACACATTTTTCCATTTCCCCGTGGAGTGCAGCCAAGAGGTTTCAAGCAAATGTCTGTTACTACCGCCTTCATCCCGAAATCCCACTCGTCACCCATAAAAATATAATTGGTTTCTCTGTTTCTCTGGTGAATGTCCATAGTGGGATAGTGTTCCTGCCGAGTCCCCTCACTCTGTCAAGAGGACAACTATCTTCCTTGCTCCACTTGAATTCCTGTCCTTCTGTGTGTCCCCATAGCCTCATCCCCAAAACCCAAGCCGGAGCAAGCAGGAGCTGAGGAGTGTCCGAGTGATGCTTGTGAAAGAGGCCACGAATACGAGAGGAATAAATTAGCAGCACATAGCTGAGGGACCTGCAGTGATGCAACCCTCACTTAAACATGACTGGAAGAAATAACAACAAACTAACACACAGAGTTAAAATATTCATTATTAAAGATACGACAGTTTGGACAATGGCAAAGGTCGCGAGCAAAGCTATGGATGATCATGGATTCACATCTACTGTAGCTGAAAATATAACACAGTAATTGGATCAGAGAAACACTTCAGTTTTCGTGCCTTCCACTTTTCTGTAAAATGAGATGTTAAAATAAATGTGTTGAGAGACATTCAGAAGAAACATATACATCTCTTCGCTTGAGTTTCAACCATCCAAATGTTAAAAAACTTTCCAAAATCCAGCACTGTCATTTCAGGATGGGAATTTACAAAATGGTTTGAGGAGTCAAGTATTTTAATGATAAGGTTATGTTGGTGAGAGGGTTTAAGAGATGTGATAGATGCATACAATTTAAGATGTCTTTTCACCAGCCAATTTTGTTTTCCAATGATCATTTGGAAGCAGAAGCTTGAACTGCAGGAAAGAGAAAATTAGGAATGAATATAATCCACATTCTGTAACAATTGGATTCAATGGCTGGGTATCTACCCAGCATTCCACGCCTAGAGACTGTGCTCATTACAGGAGAGGGAGGTTCATTCGCATGCTGGCTTCACCTCCGTGGTAAATGGGAGAGATGCACTTTTCCAGACGTTAAGGCTGTAGAGCCTGGAGAGAGGGATTCAGGCCGAGACCGTTTAAAAACGCTTCCAGCGAAAATCGATCAGCTTGAAAAATAAATAATTGGTAAATATTTTGCAGTTCCAAGGTAAACAGCTGCCATTCTGGCTAAGGTTCTGGACGCATGGGTGAGCGGAACGGTGACGTCCTAGTACGGGTTTGTAACTGAGGGTGATTCATGCAAATATTGAAAATCTGAGACTAAAACAGAAAGGGATGGAGGAAGTCAGCGGGTCTGGGAGTATACGTGGACAGAGAAGCATAGTTAAAAATTCCACTCTTGTGTGCCTTTTCTTCAGAATCCATTTCCTTGGTGGTGCACTATCCGAGCTGATAGCCTTTTTAACAGCATAACATACCGGTGCATTTGTCAAAAATACTACAGTCTGCTTTAAACTCTGGATTTTTCTGCAGGTGACATTTTTAATCAACCTGTTCAGACGTGTCATGACACACTTGTGAAGCCGGTGGTGCTTAAGAATCCAGACCTTCTTTGTCAGAGTGGAGTTACAAAGGGTCGAGAGAGTGGTGCTGGAAAAGCAGAGCAGGTCATGCAGCATTCAAGGAGCAGGAGAGTCGACGTTTACGGCATCCGAACTTCATAAGCAATAAGGGCACATGGACGAAACGTCATTCTCTTGCTCCTCGGATGCTGCCTGACATCCCACGCTTTTCCAGCAACAATCTCTCTACTCTGATTTCCAACATATGCAGTCCACACTTTCCCTTTGGCGTTCCTTTGGGTCGGGGTCTTGGCCCAACCATCTTCACTTGCTTTGTCAATGACTTTCCCTTCAGAGGTGGGAATGTTGGTTGACGGCTGGACAACATTCAGCATCATTTTCAACTGCTCAGATACTGAAGTCGCGCATATGCATATGTTCAGGTTGAATGTTTGCTAGCTGAGCTGGTAGATGTGTCCTAATTGAGAACAAACTTTCATCCGGAATCTCAACATGCGCTAAAAAAAATTCCCAAAAATCGTATATTAATTTGTAACAACACCTACATTTCATACAAAATCTGCACAAGTGGCAAGTAACAGTCATATCACAGAAATGCCTGGCAATGTCCATCTTCATCAAGATACAATCTGAGTTTCCCGTTTTGACATTCAATACCAAATTTATTCTTGAATCCTCCATGAACAACATTCTTGGGTGCACTATTGAATCGAAACCTTTCAGATAGATTCAATATATCCTGTCACGGTCCTGTCTGCAGCTGACCCCCTCTCAGACATGTGGATCCGACTCCCACACCACTGCCAAACTAGTTTAAATCCATCCGAATCGCACGAGCAAAATTCCCACCCATGACATTTGTACCCCTACAGTTCAGGTGCAACCCGTCCTTCATGTACAGGTCCCACCTTCCCCAGAAGGTATCCCAATGGTCGAGGTATCTGAAGCCGTCCCTCCTGCACCAGCCTCGCAGCCACGTGTTAAGTTCCATTCGCTGACTGTTCCTCAGCTCACTATCTCGTGGCAGGGGTAACAAACTTGAGAACACTACTCTAATCGTCCTGCTCTTCAGCTTCCAACCTAACTGTCAGTAGTCACTTTTCAGTTAGTCAATCCCTTTCCTGTCGATATCATTGGTGCCAATATGTTCTATGATTTCTGAATGCTCATCCTCCAACTTCAGAATCTTGCAAACTCGATTGGTGACATCCCGGACCGTGGCACCAGGGAGGCAACATACCTTCTAGGAGTCCCTTTCCTGACCACAATATCTCCTGTCAATCCGCCAAACTATTAAATCCCCTACCACTAGCGCTTTTCTATTCCCCTGCTTCTCTTCTGAACCACAGTGCCAGGGACCTGACAACCATGGCATTCCCGTGGTAGGCTGTCCCCGCCAGCAGTATCCAAAACGGTATACTTATTTCTGAGGGGATTGACCAAAGGGGATTCCTGCTCTGACCGTTGGTTCCCTTTACTCCCCCGGACAGTAACCCAGCTGTCCTTATCCTGTGTCTGGGGACTGACCACCTCCCTGTACATCTTCTCAATTTCCCCCTCAGCCTCCGGATTATCCGTAGTTCATCCACCTCCAGCTCCAGTTCCATAATTCGGTTTTCAAGGAGCTGGAGTTGGCTGCATTTCCCTCAGATGTAGTCGACAGGAACATGTGAAGTGTCTCTCACCTGCCACATGCTGCAGGAGGAACATGCGACTGCCCTGACATCCATATCCCGCTAATCTGAAAATCCGCACGATCTAAACAATGGAAGAGAAGAGGGAGAAAAAAAAAACAGAAACCTGAAAACTTATCTAGTTTACAGAATTTTAGTAAGGTTAGAGGAGGTAGGTAGGAGGACGGCCTAACGGTGAAAGACCTCGGGTTTCGACGTCACGCACTTAAAAACTCCCCAGAAGTCCTTCGCTGCTCCCTCACACCTCTCGGCAAATGGAGGCCCCGATGCCTGAACCCAGGTGTTAAAATGTTAGACTCATCTTCCCAAAAGTCCTTCGCTTCTCCCTCGCACCACTCAGCAAATGGAGGTCTCGATGCCTGATCAAAGGTTTTCATACCGTTAGACTCACCTTCCCAGAAGTCCTTCGCACCTTCCTCGCACCTCTCGTTAAATAGATGCCCTGACGCCTCACCGAAGGTTTTGAACCGTGAGACTCATCTTCCCAGAAGTCCTTTACTCCTCTTGCACCTCTCGGCAAATGGAGGCCCCGGCGCCTGAACTAAGGTTTTTAAACCTTTAGACTCACCTTTACAGAAGTCCTTCACTCCTCCCGTGCAACTCTCGGCAAATGGAGGTCCCGACGCCTGATCTAAGGTTTTTAAACCAGTAGACTGAACTTCCCAGAAGTCCTTCGTTCCTCCATCATACGTCACAGCAAATGGAGGCCTCGACGCCTGATCTAAGGTTTTTAAACCGTTCGATTCACCTTCCCAAAATTCCTTCACTCCTCCCTCGCACCTCTCGGCAAATGCAGGCCCCGATGCCTGAACTAAGGTTTTTAAACCTTTCGACTTACCTTCACAGAAGTCTTTCGCTCCTCCGTCGCACCTCCCGGCGAATGGAGGTCCCGACATCTGAACAAAGCATTTTCAAAGGTCAGACTCACCGTCCCAGCAGTCCTTCACTCCTGCCTCACACCTCGGGTCAAATGGAGGCCCCGACGCCAAATCTAAGGAATTTTAACAGTTAAACTCACCTTCCCAGAAATCCTTCGCTCCTCCCTCGCATCTCTCGGCAAATACCGAGATTGAACGAATTGAAGTTGAGTGAGTCAAATCAAGCATGATATACTGATCCAAGATCCAACGGAGTCACGAAATTCAGCAGGCCATGAAGGCTATATATTTTTCTGGTATGTCTGTGGAAAAAGATTTCAAATGGCAGTGTGATTGTAAAACGCCAACTCACACAAACACACACACATACGCATGCAAACACAGACACACGCATGCAAACACACATACATTCAAACACACACATGCAAGCACATATACACACATGCAAACACACACACATGCAAACACACACACACACACACACAGACACTCTACATTGTGAGTATTCCAGTGCAATGACTGCAGAGATTATTTCACATAATCCAATTAACATTATTTAAATGATCTGAAGAGTATCCATACCTTTGTTGTGTTTAAGGTCAAGGATTCAACAGATCATCGGACTTCGACATATATGTAAAGAGATCAGGAATATGGAATTTTCTGGATTGTGGGGAGGATTACAGCTGCTCAGAGCAGCTGAAATCTCAGCGACACAGACATTCTGAGGATAGACTGTTGACGTGCTCCATGTGTGGAAAGGGATTTACTCTGTCATTCAGCCTCGTGTGACAGCTGTGGGTTTAAACTGACAAGAGACCTTTCCTCTGGTTGTGGGGAAAAATCTTTAAGATTTTCTCAGATCTGAAATTTAGAGGTCTGAATTCAACATCAAGTTATTCCCATGGGCGATAACTCGTTCAGCTGTTCCATTTTTGGGCAACCTTTCGCTAGGGGATCCAGCCTAACGTCGCATATATGTCTTCGTCACTGGGAGAGAAGCTTTTCCGCTCCGTTTGGGCAGGGATGACCTCCACAATCCACTCTAATGTCAGCCAGTCGAATTGAAACTGGAGCGTGTACGCCCTTTTGCTCTGTGCTTGAGAAGAGCTGAATAAAATCAGTAAAGTTTCAGACGCACAAACTTGATCAACACTGCATGGAGACCATACACCTCCACTGAGTGTTGGAAACGATTCACGTGGTCATCTGTACTCAGTGAGCACAGATTATTCACATTAGTGACAAACACTCGCCCCTTGTGTGGAAAGAGATTCACTTTGTTCTCCAATCTCAGCAGATATGGGCTTGTTCATACCATTGCGAGAAAAAGTAAATGTTCTGACTGTGAAAAGAGCTTCAGGAGTAACAATGCTTTGATGAAACAACAGTGAACACTTTGTGGGTAGAGGCCGTTCACCTACACTATGTGTAGCAATGGATTCAATAATTCATCCGCACATGTGACACACCAGTGAGGAGGTATTGGTTTAGCTCAGTTGGCTGGGTTGCTTGTTTGTAAAGTAGTGTGATGCTGACAGCATGGGTGCCGTTCCCATGAACGGGTTGAGAATACCATTAGCAACTGTCCTTCTCAACCTCTTCCTTTGTCTGAGGTCTAGGAGTCCACTGGTTAAATCACCACCAGTCACTTTTGTCTCTAATGAAGAGAGCAGCTCCTATGGCCTGCATATCGACGGTGGTACACGCATTCTAGTGAGGTCAAATGTGATTGCATCCTGCTGTTATTGTATACAGAAATGAACTGTGTTCATTCTATCAGCAGTCGTTTACTTCATTGGATGTGAATAGCCTCTTTACTTGAACTGGGTTTTAATTGCTCAAGTATCAATCACATCAAATATACAGTTTTCCCCAATTTCTCTCCAATGAGAGGAGACTGGTGGATATGCATTTGCACTCTGTTCTTGGGCACTTCCTTCGTTGTTCAAACTTGATGTGTATTAAAAATGTATTTGACGCATTCAGAATTACTGACTGTGTTTCACTACACTGGAAGTCCTTGAGAAGTGTAATCACTGCTTGAGGAGATGCAGCAGTTAAATTGTGTCGATACACAGTGGGAAGTCAGTCCCAGAGTGAGAGCACGTGAATGGTTTCTCATCAATGTGAACATGTTGATGGGAGTTCAGTTCCTGGGAACATATAAAACACTTCCCATACTCTGGACATTTAAACGGTTTCTTTTCACTATTAACCCATTGGTGTATTAGCAGAATGGAAGACTTAAGTGAATCCTTTCCCAAAAATGGAACATATAAATGCCCCTTGCCAATGTTAATTCGCTGGTGTCTCAGCGTGTTAATGGAGTGTATCCTTCACCGCATTCAGAGCAGGTGAATGGCCTTTCACCAGTGTGAACTCGCTTGTATTTCAGCAGGTTGCTGAAATACGCACAACAGACAAATGGTCTCTTCTCTATGTGAAACTGCTGGTGTCTCATCTGATCAAATGCTTGAGTGAATCCTTTCCCACACTTAGAGCTGGTGTACTGTCTCTCTTCAGTGAGTTCCCAGATGATAAGTGAGATCAGATGACGGGCTGACCCCATTTCCACTGTGAGAATACTTGATTTATTTCTCATCAGTATAAACACATTGGTGATACCTCAGTTTTGGAGAGTGTTTATTGAAAGCATTTCCCACACTCTGAACTTTTAAACAGTCTCTCCTCAGTGTGAATGCATTCGTGCAACAGCAGGTTAGATTACTGCACAAATTGCTTCCCACACTCAGAACAGGTGAAATGCTTTTCCCCAGTGTGGCCGGATGAATTGTCATAGCAGGCGAATAATTGAATACTTTCCACAGTCAGCACATTTCCAAAGGTTCTCTTCAGCGTCCCTCCATTTATATCTTGGCAGTCTAGATGATTGGATGAAGCCCCGCCCATAGACAGCACACGTGAATGGTTTCACTCGACTCGCAATGTTGTCTTCTCCTTCATTTTCAAAGGCCGACGTGTTCAGGCTACTTCAAACTGAGCAACTCCATCAGATACCGATGTGATGTGTCGTTTCAGTTTCAAATGATAATCCTCATCTTTAATAATTCTGAAATTAAAACAGAAATAGCTTAGTAAGAGCTAGTTTAAAAAAACACCAAAGCATTTATTTGTCATTCTTCTTTCGGATGTGTATATTCAAGACAGGGTCAGCATGTATTGCTCATTCCTAATTTGACTGGACAAGGTGATGATGAGCAGCCTTCTGGAACCCTTGTTATCCAAGAGCTATCAGTACATCCACATTGTAAGGGAAGGAAATCCAGAATGTTGACGAAGTGACAGGGGAGGAATGGCAAAATATTTCCAGGTCAGTATAATAACTAGTTTTTCGGGTTTCCCTACCCACCTGTCGTCCTTTACATTTGAGATGGACGTGATTGTGAATGTGAAATGTACTGTTTAAGGAGGCGCGGTGAATTTCTGCACTTTATCTTGTGGATGGTATAACCTGCATGTCTGAGTGTTTGGTGGTGGAGGAAGTGGATCTGTGTCGATGTTGTGTCATTCATGCGGTGCTGATCAATTTGGCTGTTCTGTTCTGGGTGGTGTTGGGCTATGCATTATTGTTAGAACAGCACTGAGGTGTCCTCAAGAGGTTCTGACTGAAATGTATCTTCCGACTTGGATGTTGCCTTATCTGCGTGCTTCTCCTGCAACATGCTTTTCAATACTGCACTCATTCAGGCAAATAAGGAGTATTCAGTTATGTTTCTTAATTCTGGCTTGTAAAGGAATAAACGCCAGGTGGGGAAAGAACCCAAAGAAGGAGAAGAACAGTTGGACAATGGAGTGGATAACGATCTGGCTTGGAGAGTGAAAATAGGTTAATGAAGATATTTAGTTGCTACTCGTAGGTGGTGTGTAATGGCAGGCAATCTGATAGATAGGCATCAAGGAATAAAGAATTGTACTCCTTGCTAAAGAAATCCCGGACTCTGATTGATCTTGTGGCCACAAAAGGCTGGTTCAATTAATTTCTCATAGAGACTGGGACTTTCACAGGAGGGAGGGAGGCCTTTTTGCCCTTCTTGCCAATGTCAGGCATCAAGCGCCTATCCACTGTCATCCTATTTTCCAGAACTTGTTCTGTAGCTTTATGCGCTGTGGTGCTTCAAGTGATCATCGATTCATTTTTGCAATTCCACCAGCTCCGGCAAAATGCCATCACCACACACATATTCCTCTTACCTCCCTTCTCTGCCTTCTGCATGTAACCTTCCATCTGGGACACACTGGTGCATTCTGCCTTCACTCCCAACACCACCCCACATGGCACTGTGGAATCTTCCCCTGCAATGGCTGAAGATGTGAAACATGCAGTCATGAAATATCAGAAATAGAAGCAGGTGTAAGCGCTCCAGCCCTTCGAGTCTGTTCCGCCATTCAATACGTTCATGGCTGATAATTTTGTGCGCTCAGATCCATTTACCCGTCCTCTCCCTGTATCCCTTACTTCCTTTTTTGTTCAAAAATAAGATCATGGTCTTAAAGACGTTTACTCAAGTGGTGTCAAGTACTTCACTGGGCAAAGAATTCTAATTTTGAAAGTGAAGACTACACATATTTAGGATTACATGTAAGAGTGTGATGCTGCAAATCGCGTAGCAGGTGAGACAGCATCTGATGAGCAGGAAAATTGACCTTTCAT
The DNA here is from genome assembly GCF_037043375.1 of Chiloscyllium plagiosum. NCBI lineage: Eukaryota > Metazoa > Chordata > Chondrichthyes > Orectolobiformes > Hemiscylliidae > Chiloscyllium > Chiloscyllium plagiosum. The sequence goes on along the minus strand of NW_028270169.1, from coordinate 79,117,314 downwards.
GCAAAAATCCTTCATCAGGAATCGAGGATTCCAAAGAGTAACAATCCTTTGGTTAAAAAGTTCCTTATCCATTCTGTACTGAATCTGCTCCGTCTAATCTTGAGGCTGTGCCGTCTTTTCCAAATTTCACCCGCCAGTGGAAACATCCTTTCTTCTTCTATCTTACATAGTCCCTTCGAAATTGTACATATTTCTATTAGGTCTCTCCTAATTCTTCTGAATTCCAATGAGTATAATTCCAATCTACTCAGTCTCTCCTCATAACCCTATCCCCTCAACTCCGGCATTATCCCAGTCTACCCCATCTGTACCCCTTCCAGTGCCAGTCCATCCTTTCTCAAGTAATGAGACCAAACCTGCTCACAGTATTCTAGGAATGTCCTCACCAGCACCCTGTACAGCGGCAACATAACCTCTCTTCTTTTAACCTCACCCCCTTTCGTAATGAAAGACAACATTCCATTTGCCTACCTAATTATTTGTTGTACCTGCAGACCCGACCTTTGTGATTCATGCACAAGGACACCTACGTCCCCCTGTATAGCAGCATGCTTCAACATTTTAGTCGACAAGTAATAACCCTTTCTCCTGTAACCTCTAACAAAATGGATGACTTCACATTTCATCTGCCGAACCTTTGCTCACTTAGTCAATGTAACTATTTTCCTCTACAAAGTTTCACATTCCTCTGCACACTGTCCTCTGCCATTCATTTTCGTGTCATCTGTCAATTTGGACGTGCTACACATTGTCCCCAACTACAAATTATCTACATAAATTGTAAATAATTGCAGTTCCAATACGCATCACTGAGTCACACCACTACTCATTGGTTGCCAGCCAGAATAGTACACATTTATCGCTACTTTTTGCTTCCTGTTAGTTAACCATTCCTCTGCCCATGCTTATACTCGACCACTAACACCATGCATCCTTACCTTATGCATCAGCCTCTTGTGCGCACCTCGTCGAAGGTCTTTTGGAAATCCAGGTACACCATATTCACTGAGTCCCCGTTGTCCACCATACTAGTCATGTCTTCATAGAATACCACTACATTTGTAAATCATGACCTGCCCTATATGAATCCGTGCTGTGTCTGTTCAATCTCTATCGCAGTGACTTCTTATTCCTTCCTTGATAGTAGACTCAAGCACCTTCTCTCCTACAGAAGTTTAGCTAGCGGGTCTATAAGCCCCTCTCTTGTCTTCCTTCCTTTTTTTAAACAGTGGCACCAGATTTGCTGTTTTCCAATCTGCTCGAATTGACCCAGAGTCCAGCGAATTTGCAAGATTACCGCCAGTACACCTGTTATTTCCCCCACCAAATCTTTTAGCACCTTGGGATGCATTCCATCAGGGATAGGAGACTGTATCCTTAGCTGCATTAGTTTGCCCAACACTAGCTTTTACGAAATAAGGATTGTTTCCAGGTCCTCACCGACATCCATCTCTTTTCAATTACTGGCATGTATTAGTGTCTTCCACAGTGAAGAACAATACAAAGTAACTGTTCAATGCCTCAGCCATTTCATCACATCCCATAACTAAACGCCTAAAGGACAAATGTTCACTTTAACCACTCTTTTTATTTTTTTTTGTCTAAACCTCAGCTAAACGTCCCTATAATCTGTGCGAGTTTTTTTTTATCATGTTCTTTCTTACGGTTATTTTCAGCACTGTTGTGGCATTCTGTTGACCGAGAAAGCTTTCCGAATCTTCCAGTTTCATGCTGATTTTAACCACTTTGTATGCCTTCTCCTTGAATTTGGTCTCCCTTATTTCTTGAGACAACCGTGCCAGATTACACCTTTTCTTACTGTCCTTTCTTTACATTGGAATATAATTTTGCTCATCATTTTGAAAAATATAATTGAAAGCTCTGCTCATCAGCTGACCCACCTTTTTTTTTCTTTTGAGTCTACTTAAGCCAGGCTGTCCTCGTTCTATTGTAGAGCCCCTAGTACAGACACAGGAATCTGGCATTGGTTTTTAACTTCACACTCTCCATCTGCATTCTCAATACAACCATACTGTGATCACTCATTCCAAGCAGATCCTTCACGATTAGGTATTTGATTATTCCTGTCTCACTGCAGAGGACCAGATCGACAATAGCTTGCCACCTCGCCGTTTCATTGACATTTTGTAGAGGAAAACCATCACGATTAAATCCAACAACGTCCTCCTCAAGGCAACACAGACTGAGCTAGTTCGACCAATCTACATGTCGATTAAAATCCCCAAAGTTAATAACCGGCCCATTTTGACCAGCATTACTTATTTCTTTGTGTATTCACCTCCCCAATGTAATCGTTTATTTGGTGGTCCACAGACTACGCCTATCAGTGAAAGTTTCTTCTTAGAATTTATAATTTCCAACAAAATGGATTCAATCTCATTCTCTATCGAATCTATACCATCTCACAGTACCACGTTGGAGTTGTCCTTGAATATCAGACTCTCCTGTCTGTCCTTCCAAAAAGTCTGAAAACCCCGGATATTTAACTCCCAGTCATGACCACCCCGTAACCATGTCTCCGTAATGGCTACTAAAACATATTAATTCATAATGATTTGTATCATTAACTCGTCAACCTTGTTCCAATTGCTACAATCATTTGGTAAAATGTCTTCTTGATAGCTTTCTTAGCTTCAGGATTTCCAACATCTCTCATAACATCTCTTGAATAATCCTTCCTTTTAACATCTTGTTTCTCCTCAACTGTCCATTTACGTCCTCCCTCCTCAGTATCCAAGGGCCCAAACACATCTTCCAGGTGAAGAAACACTTTGCCTGCACTTCGCACAAAACTGTCTTCTACATTCACTTCTCGCGGTGTTGTCTCCACTATCTTGGGAAATGAAGTGTGGACTGAGGGACTGCTTTTCAGAAAATCCAAGTTCCATCTTCAAGAAAGACCCTAAACTACCACTTCCCGACCACGTTCGTCGACAAGCCCGTTCCTTGGCCAACATCTCTGACTCAGGCTTACTGCAGTGTTCCGGAGAAGCTCAGTATATGCGTGAAGAACAACATCTAATTTTCCATTTGGGGATGCTGCAGCCCTCCAGACTCCATCAGTTTCAATACTTTTAGGTCCTGAACTCATCCATCTCCTTGCCCTCCACCTCACACATCACTCCTTGCCATCACATATGCAGCCATTACACACTATCTATGTTTAGTCACTAACAGTCTCCATAAAAAAGCTACTCACCCTCTCAACTTGATCATTATCCATTAGTTTACCCAATTCTTCTTCTCTCTCTTTGAGTTCTACACTAACCTACCGTTTACTTCTTACCCCAACCGCACCACCCTATCTTTGCAGATAGGTCAACATTTCTTAGGGTACCATCAGTTCTGAGGAAGAGACACTGGACCGGAAATGCTCACTCTTATTTCTCATCTCAGACGCTGCCAAACCTGCTTAGCTGTTCCAGCACCTTCTGCTATTCAACCTGTTCCTTGGCGCAGATCTCTGTCTCAGGCCATCTGACGCTGTGAATGATCGCGGAACAAAGGTCGTGCGTGTGCCCTTTTGGTAGCTTGAGATCGTCTGTGCTCAATGATCGTCTGAAACGAAGACAGTACTCTGTTCCTCTTGAAAAATTCTCTTGTCGATTCATCCTATTGCAATGTGAGCCATAGGCATCAAATTTTTAAGTCTATTAATACAGCAATCATTTGTATGGGATTTGTCATGCAGTTCTATTTTGAATGCGATCAACAACAGAAAGAGAGAGAAAAAAAAATAACTCATGCCAAATCTGAACAGACAAAAGTTTCTGCAGAAGGTGGAACTCAGTGACATATTTTTCAGATAGATAACACTAAAACACTTTCTCACTGTGACAATGTGCCATTGGTTTTCAAAGCTAAAGGATTTATCGGCGCAAAGACTGAAACAGTTCTTTCCACTTATAATATCTGAATGATCTCCCTCCAGTGTGATCGTACATTTGTGTCAGTAAATGGTATAGCTGAGTGAATCGCCTTACATATGCAGCCGGGGAACAGTCCTTGTGTGGTAATATATGGGTACAGAATGCAGGGATGAGGGACTGAGAGTTTTTTGAGCCGTTTCACATCGCGACTGAGACGGTATTGGAGGTTTTGAAAGGCTAAAATTGGGCAAATGCGAGATGGGAATGGGGTTGTGTCTCACGTTGTTTTGTGAGACTAGAGAGGAAGTTACATGTGTTCTGACCAATGTTTTATATTCCTTTTTGGACTCCTGGGAGTGGTTAGAGGATTTCTGGACTACTAACGTGGTTCCAGTCTTCAATAAGGCTGGCGAAGATAATGCAGCAAATTACACAGCAGTGAGTCGAACATCACATGTAGGGAAACTTTTGGAGAAGCCTCTTAACGAGAGAATTCATTGCAACTTCTTCAGAGAAAGTTTGACCAGCGAGAGTCAGCACGGTTTTGTCAGAGGAATTCATGCCTGACAGATCAGGTTAATTTTTGTTTTAGGAAGTGATGAGATGTGTAAACGAGGATAGTGAACATTAATGAGCCACATTTAGAATACTGCTGACAATTCCGATCACCTTCAACAGGAAATATATTCTAAAACTTGAAAGAGTGCAGAAAAGATTTACAAGGATGTTACAGTGTCGAGAGGACTTGAGTTGTCAGAAAAGAGTGTTTGAGCAGGGGTTTATAAAATCCTGATTGGGGTTGGATCGGTGACTGGCCGAGGCCTTGTTTTTACTCAGGATGGTGGAATTCAAAACGACAGGGCACGAGTCTAACGCGTTTCACACGGACACACTAAACAACGGACAAAGTGTGATAGAGAGATATTTGGATTTCCAACAGACATCATCTCAGCTTAGTCTTCGATTTTTAAAAAAATGGGCATGTACTTGAGAAAATAGTTTGAAAGGTAAACCATGAAGAGAACGTTAAGGATATAAAAATTGAGTGATGTCGAGATGAGGAAGTTTGTGAGTAAAATATTGACTAATGCAGTATGAAGTGGAGAATGAGATGTTCTCAGGAACATTCAATAATTACCCTTTTATTTAAATTAGATATTACAGAACTCTGAAATACCGAGGGACCTGGCTGTCCTGTTTTGTGAATCACATTAACATGGTCTGCCGGCGTAGTAACTGATTAGGAACGCAATAAGTCTTTTTATTCATTTGTTCAGCAATGACTGGGCCAACATTTATTTCCCCACTCCTATCAGTACTTGAGATGGTGAGAGCCTAATCGAAATACTGCATTTCATGATGTCTTTTTTGGAGAAACGAAGTGTTGCAGTTATCAAATTGCAGCTTTCTCTTTTCCTGTTCACAGTTTAATGTTCAAATATTCAGTTGATATCAGAGAATGCAGAGTTTCTCCAGCAATTATGCTTGTGTTTTAGATTTCCTGCATCCACAGTTTATCTTTATTTAGTAATTTGAATGATCTGAGTTTTATGAGGAATGAAATGTTGCAAGCTGTCAAACATGTGACAGAAGATTTAAACTGAATGCTGGCAAGTTCATCATCAATTTTCCGAAGCACATTAGCTGAGGTGGGAACAGAGTCAAAAAGTGTGGTGCTGGTCAAGCAGCATCCGGGGAGCAGGAAATTCGATGTTTCGCGTACAAGATGTTCATCAGGAATGCTTGAATCGTCGATTCCCCGCTCCTCAGATGTTGCCTTACAGGCTGTGATTTCCAAGCGCTCCACTGATTGACTTTGATCTCCAGCATCTAAAGTTATCACTTTCTGCTGAGGTGCGGTACAGTCAGGTACTGTTCCTGAGATGTAATAACGTGTTCGTGATGACAGTGAATTTGTAGTTGCAAACGCATCTGTGAATCAATATTATTCTCCCGCTCCCACTCTGCCAAGGACAGGCTGTTTCGATGGAGCTTGTTGTTACAGCCGGTCAATTTGACAGTTGTGCATTTGGCATGTCGCGAAAACGTGAAGTCCGAACGCGTTGTCTAGACTCGACTACAATACTGAGACGTTCGGTCTTGGGTCTGCCACGGCCTAAATTTGAAAGTGGTTTTGCTTGTTTGCATGTGCATAGTCGGTGTAGTGTATATTTGTGTCTGAGAGTGTAACCAGTTTTATTTTCTGATGGGTTTTAAAAATGAAGCGATCAACAGAATATTGATTTTAATTTTTCTTTGATAATGTAAATCTGAACCAAAGACATGAATTGTTGAAGAAACTCAGCAGGTCTGACAGAATCTGTGGAGAAAAACTGAGTTAAAGTTTTAGATCGACAGAAACCCGTTACGTACACATTTCTACATTATAATGCTGGGAAAATTATCAGTTTTATATATTGAATCAGGATTTTTATCAAAATATCTCAATGACAGAAACCGTCACCTTTACAAATTCAAAAGGACTTTATTGACTATAACGCTGTTTCCGTTGCTCTCAGCTGGTGAAAGGCTGTGCTTAGATGATTGCCTTCTTTCGTTTCCTTTCTCTCAGTTTGCAGCAATTTCGAATAGAGAATTGGTCATTTCAGTGTCTAACTCAGCATGTGTCTCCATACGTCTCTCTTTGTCTCTGCGCATCCATCTCACCCTCTTCCTGTTACACATTCTCCGACACTCTGCCTGTCCATACAGCTCTTTACCTATTTCGGCTCTATGAAAAGTCTGACATTTCGAGACAATTTGTGTGTGCAGTTGCTGAGAGGCTTTTTGCCCACTGACTGGAGTGCGTTGAACTGTACTCACATTCTCTGGATAATGTGTCTGTCACTTCAAACCAGGCAAGGCGACACTTCTTCCTCAAACAATTATGACTGTTTCGAATTCAAAATAGAATTCCTCATCCACCAAGAAAAAAAGCAATTACACTACAATTAAAGAAGCACAACGATGTATATATTTTTGGTTTAAATGTATGAACGGTGACATCAGAGAATGAGAGTGATCACCTGGTGGTATCTCTGCCAGTACCACAAAATTCCCTGGCAAATCTGCAGCGTCTCCTGCCTCATCTCGTTATTCCGACCTAACTGGGAATGAAGGAGGGGGAATAAAAGAGGAGGAGAAGCAGAAGTGCTTGTGGAATAATGGAGAGAAACCACAGACATAAGTAATAGTTCGGAATATATAAAAAAACACATGGTATTCACTGTTGGAACTTAAGCTAGATCACCAAATCTTAACAGGGTGAAAGTCCAAGACGCTGCGTCACTTTCGCAAAGACTTGAAACACCAAGCCCAAATATGAACGCAACAAGTAGGCACCGCTGGGAGTTGAACCCAGGATCTCTTGTTTACTAGACAAGCGCTTTAACCAACTAAGCCACGGCGCCACAGTAAAGAAGCTCTTACTCGTCCATATGTGGAGTTGCTTAACCACTTCCTCACAGTACTTGGACATGTGTTTTCGGATCAATGTTGCTCTCAGAGAATTGCAATCAATCCTCGAATTTTCAAATACAAACAGTTTACAGCTGAAAATTCTCTACTGAATAGGCACAGAAAAACATAATCTCTTCTTGCATTCATTTAAAACTGGTATTTTCACCTGGTTAAATTGACAGGAGAAAGAGGATGTGCTCATTCTATCGGGGCCCATGATAGACGTTAATACACACAGAGGGGACATCACATCAAGAGGAACAAGGTCATTGTGGTGAATTGACTAGATGTAATGTGTAAGTAAGTATAAACATTGGGCAGTAAAAGCTGACGCAATGGCACCGACATTGAGTTTTGCACCATCTGTTCCGCGCTCACTTCCTGCATTATGCCTCCCAGGCATCATTGTCTATCACTTTATTTCACTGTCTTCGTCCACGTCTCAACTTATTCCAAACGATTGCAGATGTCTGATAGGAACCTTTAAATTTTCGAAACGGATTCCTGGAGTATAGTCGTCACTCAATGGGAAAGGATTCACTGCATATCCAGAATTACCACAGTGATGGAGGGGATGAATTATTTTCCTCAAGCTTTCAACTCCTCAGCACAGACATGATACCACTCGATGGTAATTTCCAGGATTTACACTCAGCGACACTGAAGGATCAGCGAGATACATCCAACTCAGAAAGGTGATATGATTGGAGTGGGATTAGTGGTTATCGTTTCCCGTGTATCTGCTGCCTTTGTATACGGATGGAAGCAATTACTGACCGATTCTGGCAGGATCTGGGTGTGTGCTCTGCATGCAAGAAAGAATTTGTTTTCATTCTAATAATTCACAAAAAGAGAAATAAATCTTCATTACCTGAGTGGGAATTATATCCAGGTCTGTGCGATGCAAACTCAGACCCCTGAACAGGGACCTCCTGTGATGCTGACTGTAAAACTTACAACCTGACTTGAAGACACTCTTGTGTCTTTCGTTGACTCCATAACAAACTTCAGCTGCAAAGTTGCTCACTCCAAGTTCATATTATCGCACTGGATTTCAATGTGAAGCAAGTGGAGCTGTGATAATCTGATGTTGTTCAGCAGATGCACTGCAGGAAGGCACAGAACAGGCTGGTGGTCACATGGTCTCATTTTGACGCGCTGGTCTCCGGTGAGCGGGCAGCACCAATAAGGGTGTCGTGACACTCGTCTGATTCCAGATCCCAGTCGAGAAATGACCAGAGTTTTCTCGCTGAACTTGTTCAAGGTCTTGAAAGGAAGGGGCCATGACTCAGATTATTAAAGTACACTTCACTGGAGTGGATCATGTAATCGCGTAGTGACTGTGAATACAGCAATGGAAACGTCCAGCTGACATGTAGGCAACACTGAAGGAGGCAGGTGAAGACGAATGTGTTCAGTTTGCCAGTGAAAGGCACTGCTTCACAAAGTGTGACGTATTGAATTAAAGCAGTGACGCTAATTATCTTTGCTGGTTCTTCACCTTGGTAATCTTGTATCCCCCCGATATAGATGTCTCCATTATATATGGAAAATATGAGAGGAAGTCGACGGTGGATCGGCTCTGTTGTGTAATGGATAACACGTCTGAATTTGAATCGGTCTATTGTAGTTTTGAGTTCTACTTAGCTCAATTGCAGCATGCTGCTTTGTTGAAGTCAGTCATAACTGGATTTATAAATACATTAATGGCAAAGAGGAGTCTGCGAAGAGTACCGGGACACCATAAAAATCAATAAGCCCGTCTCTGTTTGGTGCTGCTTGAGATGGGGGAGATATGAAACCTGTGCTTTGTATGGACGTTACTGTGGGGAAGGACATCGTACATAGAACATAGAAGAATACAGCGCTGGACATGCCCTTCGGCCCTCAATGTTGCGCCGACCTTGCAAAATACTATCATGTGCTTCTTCAAGGATTGTTAAAATCTCCATAATCTAGCTGAGTTAATGTCACTGGCAGGCAGGGTATCCCGCGCCCTTATCACTGTCTCAGTAAAGAACCTGCCTCTGACATCTGTCTCAAATCTATCAAATCACAATTTGTAGTTAAGTACCTTCGTACAAGCTGACGTCATCATCCTAGGAAAATGACTTTCATGTCTACCTATCTCATCCTCTGATCGTCTTGTCTGTCTCTATCAAATCCCCTCTGATCCTTTTTCTTTCCGATGAGAACAGCCCCAAGTTTCTCAGCCTTTACTCATTAGGCCTTCCCTCCAGACCAGGTATCATGGTGGTTCAGTGGTTAGCACTGATGCCTCATAGCGCCAGGGACCCGGTTACAATTCCAGACTCGGGCAACGGTTTGTGTGGCGTTTGCACCTTCTCCCTGTGTCTGCGTGGGTTTGCTCCGGTTTGCTCCCACAGTCCTAAAATATTCAGTTCAGATGAATTGGCAATGCTCAATTGCCTGTATTGCCAGGTGCATTAACTGGGGCAAATATAGGAGAATGGGTCTGGGTGGGTTTATGTTGGGAGGGTCGATGTGGACTTGTTGGGCTGAAGGGTCTGTTTCCGCACTGTAGGCAATCCAATCTAAATCTCCTCTGCACTTTTTTCCAATGCTTTCACATTCTTCCCGACATACATCCGCACTAGCGTTTTGTATATTTGCAGCATGATATTGTGGCTCCAGAACTCAATCCCGCTACAAATGAAACCTAACACACAGTATTCCTTCTTAACAGCACTCTCAACCAGGGTGGCAACTTTCAAGGATCTATGCACATGGACTGTAAGATCCCTCTTCACATCCACACTACCAACAATCTTTTCATTGACCCAATACTCTACCTTCCTGTTATTCTTCCCAAAGTGCGTCACCTCAGATTTAACTGAATTGAACTCCATTTGCCAGCTCTCAACCCAATTCTGCAGTCTATCCAAGTCGCCCTGCAACCTGTAACATATTTCCAAACTGTCCACTACTCCACCGACTTCAGTGTCATCTGCAAATTGACTCATACATACACCTATGATGCGTCTAAGTTATTTATAAAAATAACAAAGTACCAGAACAGATCCTTGTGACACACCACGTGTAACTGGACTCCGGGTTGTATATTTTCCATCAATCACCACTCGCTGCCTTCTTTCATGAAGCCAGTTTCTAATCCAAATTGCTAAATCACCCTCAATCCCATGCCTCTGCATTTTCTCAAACAGCCTATCACATGGAACCTTAACAGAGGATTTACTGAAATCCATGTATACCACGTCAACTGCTCTACCCTCATCTACATGCTTGGTCACATTATCAAAAAAAAACTCAATGAGGTTTGTGAGACAGTACCTGCCCTTGACGAAACCATGTTGACTATCTGAAATCAAATTATTGCTTTCCAGATGATTATACATCTTACCTTTTATAATCCTTTCCAAAACGTTTCCGACATCAGAAATATGGCTCACTGATATATAATTACCTGAGTCATCTCTGCTGTCCTTCTGGAACAAGGGCACAACGTTTGCGATCCACCAGTCCTCTAATACTAAACGTGTAGACAATGACGACTCAAATATAAAAGCCAAATGCTCTGCTATCTCCTCCCTCGGTTCCCAGAAAATCCTCGGACAAATCCCAACCAGTACAGGGGACTGGTCTACTTTCACTCCTTCTGGAATTGATAACACCTCTTCGTAACTAACATCGATCCTTTCTATTCTAATATCGCTTATTTCATTCTTCTCCCCGACATTATTCTCCTTTACCTGAGTGGAAACTGAGGAGAAATGCTCGTTTAGTACTTCTCCCATCTCCACAGGGTCCCCACTCAACATCCCACTTCTGTCTTTGACTGGCCCTATTCCTACCCTAGTCATCATTTTAATCCTCACATACCTACAGAAGGCTTTAGGTTTCTCCTTTATTCTATTTGCTGATGAATGCTCGTGTCCCTTCTGTGCGCTTCTGAACATTCCCTTAAATCCTTCCCAGCTAATCGGTAACACTCCATCGCATCATCTGAACCACCTTGTCTCTCAACACATAAGCCTCAATCTTCTTCTTCACAAGAGATGCAATTTCTGTAATAAACCATGGTTCACTTACCTTTTCAATTCTTCCCTGCCTGACCGAGACATACCTATCGAGGAAACGCAATATATGTTCCTTAAACCAGCTCCACATTTCCATTGTCTGCATCCCTCGCATTTTGCTACCCCATTCCATGCATCTTAACTTTGCCTAATCACATTATAATTGCCCTTGCCCCATCGATAACGTTTCACCTGTGGCATGAAAGATGTAGTCTGTGGGGAAATAGATGTTGTCTTGAAAACAAAAACTGTGTTACAGAGGAGGAAGTGCCAGATGTATTGGACCGGAGAAAAGTTAATAAATCCCCGTGACGTGATCAGGTCACACCACAGAACTCTGTGAAAAGTGAGGCAAGTGATTTCTGGGTCACTTGCGGAAAATTGTGTCATCGATAATCACAGGTGAGGTGCAATAAGACTCGGCTGGCTAACATGATACCACTAATTAAGAAAGGAGGTAAGGAAAGGCTAGGCAACTATAGACCTGTGAGTCTGACGTCGGCGGTTGGTAAGTTGTGGAAGCAATCCTGAGAGACATGATTTTGAAAGGCAAGCTTGATTATGGATAGTCAGCAATGGCGTGTTGCGTTGGGAAATTATGTCTCGTTAAATTGAATTAATTCTTTTTTGAAGAATTAACAAAGAGAATTGATGAGGGCAGAGTGATTAACGGGATCTATGTGTCCTTCAGTAAGGGAGGTCGACAATATTCACCATGGGAGACTAGTTAGCAAGTTGAGGAGATCCAAACATTTGGATTCAGAACCAGCTCGAAGGTAGAAGACAGAGAGTGATGTTGGAGGGTTGCTTTTCAGACTGGAGGCCTGTGACCAGTGGAGTGCCACAATGATCAGTGCTGTGTCCTCAACCTCTTGTCATTCATATAAATGATTTGGACGCGAACATAAGAGGTACAGTTAGTAAGTTTGCAGATGACACCAAAATTGGAGGTGCAGTGGACAGCGAAGAGGGTTACCTCAGATTATAGCAGTATATTGACCAGATGTACCAATGGGCTGAGAAGTGGCAGATGGAGTTTAATTCAGATAAATGGGTGGTCCTGTATTTTGGTAATGCAAATCTTATCAGGACTTATACACTCAATGGTAAGGTACAAGGGAGTGCTGCTGATCAAAGAGACCTTGGAGTGCAGGTTCATAGCTCCTTGAAAGTGGAATCACAGATAGATAGGATAGTGAAGAAGGCGTTTGGTATGCTTTCCTTTATTGATTACATTGAGTACAGGAGTAGGGAGGTTATGTTGCGGCTGTACAAGACATTGGTCAGGCCACTGTTGGAATATTGCGTGCAATTCTGGTCTCCTTGCTATCGGAAAAATGTTGTGAAAATTGGCAGGGTTCAGAAAAGAGTTACAAGGATGTTGCCACGGTTGGAGGATTTGAGCAATAAGTGGAGGTTGAAAAGGCTGGGGCTGTTTTCCCTGGAGCGTCAGAGGCTGAGGGGTGACCTTCCCTGAGATCGGGGAGTCCAGAACTAGAGGGCAAAGATTTAGAGTGAGAGGGCACAGATATAAAAGAGACCTAAGGGGCAACTTTTTCACGCAGAGGGTGGTACATCTGTGGAATGAGCTGTCAGAGAATGTGGTAGAGGCTGGTACAATTGCGACATTTACGAGGCATTTGGATAGGTATATGATTAGGAAGGATTTGGAGGGATATGGGCTGGGTGCTGACAGGTGGGACTAGATTGGGTTGGGATACCCGGTCGCCAGGGAAAGGTTGGACCGAAGGGTCTGTTTCCATGTTGTACATCTCTGTAACTCGATTACTCTATGTTGTGCCCAGACCCGACTATGCCAATGCTCTTTTGCTCGTCGTGAAACATTCTGAAATTTCGGATAGTTATTGTCTTATTGTCGTCAGCAGAACTGCAGTTGCCTGTTCCTAAGCTCACATATTTTCCAATTCACATGGCTAACACAAATCCAATTAGCCTCGGTGATTACTGCAATGGTAATCAGATCTGGGTGTGTGTGTGTGTGTGTGTGTGTGTGTGTGTGTGTGTGTGTGTGTGTGTGTGTGTGTGTGTGTGTGTGTGTGTGTGTGTGTGTGTGTGTGTGTGTGTGTGTGTGTGTGTGTGTGTGTGTGTGTGTGTGTGTGTGTGTGTGTGTGTGTGTGTGTGTGTGTGTTTTCAAACATAGAAACACATACAGAATGCAGCGATTTCATTTCTATATTAAACAAGAATGTATATTTTTCAGAGGATAGTATATCAGCTGCAGATAAACAATAACTAACGAAAACATAACATTGGAATGCTGACAACTTTAATCCTCTCGTGCAACTTCCACCACAAACTCTCAGAGGCAGTGACAAAAAACAACTATGATGTCGTTGTTGCACATGAAGCATGGCAAGGCAGTTCAGTATTCCCTGCCCATAGGAATCACTGAGAATTTTCTGTTAACTTTTCAGGATATTTTGCTGTCACTGGTTGTGTCAGCTTTGTTTTGCTTGACACTGCGTCGACAACGTGGAAAACCCTCCTGCTGAACAAACCAAACACCCAGGAAACTGGCCTCGCCTCAGAATTTGTCGCAGTATGAGTGACAAAGAACTCCTAAATTCCAGTACATTTTAAAAACTCAATTTATTCTTTAACTCTAAAAGTGAACATTTGGCAAAACGATTAACAACTTTAAGCCCAGTTTCTCTTAACTAATTGTTATCGGCCTTCAACTGTACAGCAACATACTTTCCCAATAACCATGAATTAAAATTACATCAACTTAATTTCAAAACCACACAACGGCTTTCAGTGTCAGTTTCCATCTCCCTCTGGCTATAGGTTTCCCTGGGTCATCGTCGATATTTTCGTGCAAGGATGTTTCGTATGAAAAAGGAACTTTGACCGGGAATAATTTGCGGACAATTTACTCTATCGATGACATTTAGTCTCACCCTGCCTAACTGTCAAAATGTCCGATTCTTTAATGTCCAAGCACTGGATCGTTTCAGTGGTATGATATTTACAAAACAATAAATTCAAAATAATCAGTTTTAATTTGCTGGGGCATATTTTAAACAGATTTTTTTTATAAATTTGAATCATTGGAAAAATAACAACCGAAATTTGGGTCTTTGTTTCACAATAAAATGTGTTTTTTTTTCTCAAATGTCCAGTACACTCTGATACTGCTAGTCATTCACTTGATTGGTACCTGCAAGCTCGCATTGCAAATCAGTCTTCACTCGCTTTTGAAGGTACATTTGACACCCACAACTTTATAACATCTCCCCACTTACGAAAAAGATATGAACCATTACAGTGAAAAGATGCTTTTTTTTCAGGTTTTAACCACCATTACAAGGAAATGCGTAGGGCCTTAGTGTAATTTCATATTAATTCCTGCGCGCGTGCGCGAGCGCTCATACACACACACTCACACGCACTTATATATATATATATATAAAACATTGTTATCCGTTCAATCTTATCTGTAGTTTTTCTGTTAAAGCAGCAATAACGCATCTATAACCAAATTCTTATGAGCCATAACATGTACAATGTCTACATTAAGAGTCTGCCTCAAAAGACTACAACGGATAAAACTCATATTCTTCTCTTTTATTCGTTTTGATCTGACATATCGTTTGTCACATAAACATTAAACTGTTAGAAGGCCAGTACGAAACTCAATAATTCTTTTTTTCGATGGTAGAGTGTTTTCTCTGGTGGGGTGTGGAGTTTAGTGTGCAGTAAACAACTGGCGTTCAATTCCATCATGATCTTCGAACAGCTGTACAGCTCCAACGCGTATGTTGTTGGTGTCTAAATTGCATGACCGATACGATGTAACAAGAACCTCTCCTCTGCTTTTGTGAATGTTGATTTCTTTCAGTTTATTACTAGTTTTGCTTCTCTTAATCGTTCAAAGACCTCTGCCAACTGCAGCATATGACTCCCCTTGACTCACTGACGATCACTACATCATCTGGATGGACTGCACAATTTATTAACGCAGCCATAAGCCATAAGGTCATGAGTCTTTGGAATGTGGCTGGTGCATTTTTCATTCCGAAGTTCATCAGTTTGAATTGATATAACTTATTCGGGGTCACAAACCTTTTTGTATTTCTCTGAATAAGGTATCTGCCCATCACTACGCAGTAGTTCTCACTTCCTAATGTAACTGACTTATCTAAATTTCTCGATAAAGTCTGACTCGGTTCGGTGATATTTACATTGAGTTCCCATTCAACTCCTTCCACACTAATGTGGCTTTGAAAGGATTAATCCTATAGGGGTGTTGTTTCATCAGAACAGCATTCCCTACTTCCACCCCATGCACAATGGCATTAGTCCTCCCCGTGTTATTCCTGCAACTGTCGTCATACTGCTGCTATCTTTCAACTGCGTTTTTTTTTCTCCTGAGACAGCTCATTGACGCATCACGTACTCAGGGACTTCCTCATTGTTTAATTTGCGGTCCATCAAAATCCCCATCATCTGAATTTGTTTTCTCATTCTGTGGGGCAGTAATTAACTCTCTTTTTTTTCAGTGCCCTCTCTCTGTTGTAACAAGGTTTCAACATATTCATATTACATGCCCGTCACGGTTTTCTCCTATCCGCATAAGACCATTAGACCAGATGAAATAAGAGTGGAAGTAAGGTAATTTGGTCAATCGAGTTCTCTCCATCATTCAATCATGGCTGATGGGCATTTCAACGCCATCTACTCGTATCCCTTAATTCCCTGTGAGATTGAGAATTTATCAATCTCTGTATTGAAGACATTTAATGCCATCGCCTCCATTGTGCTCCGTGGTAGTGAATTCCACAGGCCCGCCATTCTCTGGCTGACGAAATGTTTCCTCATTTCCTTTTTAAGTTGACACCCTCTAAGTCTAACGCTGGGCCCACGAGTCCCAGTATCCACACTAGACAGAAACAATTTCTGAGCGTCCACCTTTTCCAAGGCATCTTGTAAGTTTCTATTAGATCTCCCCTCAATCGTCTGAACTCGAAACAATACAATCCCAGTATCCTCAACGATTCATCGTTTGTGAGACATACCATTCCAGCGATCATCCGTGTGAATCTACGCTGGAGAAGCTCTCCTGCCAGTATGTCATTCCTGAGGTTGGGTCCACAACAGGACTCAGTATTCTGAATGGGGCTTAACCAAAGCTTTATAACGTCTTCGCAGCAACTCACTGCTTTTACAATCCAACCCTCTCGAGAGACATGACGAGAATGCATTTGTTTTCTTAACCACGTACTCAACCTGCAAGTCACTCCGCAATGAATCGTGTATTAGCACTCCCAGATCCCATTGTGCCTTGGCTTTATGAATTTCTCACCGTTCATAAAGTAGTCTTTGCCTGTGTTCTTTTTTCCAAAGTGCAAGACCTCACATTCTCTCTCATTAAATGTCATCAGTTATATCTTGTACCTTACTCCTAAACTGTCCAAGCCTTTCTGTAGCCTCCCCAACCCCTCAGAACTATCTGCCTGTTCACCTAACTTTGTATCATCGACGAACTTCGCTAGTGTGCCACCAGCCTTTTATTCCAGATCATTTATATATAAAGTGAAGCTGGGACCCCAACACTGATTCCAGCATCTTTATGTGACAGTTTTTACGGACTCAACTTTTCTTCTTAATTTTATAGAGATCACTAAAGCTGGCTATTGAGTGAATGTTACAACTGGTTATACGACGCCCCCACGGGAAAACTTCCGAATTTCAGAGATTTTATCTGCCCCCTTACCTTTCTACACTGTGCCACTTCAGGTGCTGTTTAACTAACTCACCTACCCGATTTTATCCCTGCATCACCTCCGATACATAATCCAACCGCGTGATCTCCTACATTGGCCCTATGAATTTCTCCGTAATTATTTTCAAAGGGCCTCTCACTCCATGACCGAATATTACGTCAAAGGGCAGACATTTAGGAGATTTGTTTTGGGGTATGCCCAATGGCAAACAATGCAAATAGGATACTTTTATCTCAACCATTCCCGATGCCCAGGCACTACCCTCTTAACACGGTATTCAGCGTCTGATGCCTCCTTTCTAAAGCTCCCTGGGATTCAGGATGGAACGCACTTGTTTTAAAGTGCTGTATTCCTAAGCCATCCACCACTTCATCAGATAGCCGAGTAGTAACATTTGTCCTTAGTTTGATTGAATATTTCTGGGTGGCCCATACCATGTGAAGAAAGCTATTAATTCCTCGACCTTAATTTTTTTTCTCTTCCTCCGTAATGGAATTGTCTCCGCAAATCTGTTTGCCATTTCCATTATGGTTAACAAGCACTGCTTCTCGTATCTAATTTGGGGAGGGGATGTGCAGAGTTAGTTATCACCTGCATGAAAGGTTCATCCAATGTGTTAATTGGCAATAAAGTTGCTGTTTTTATTACTGCTGTGGCTTACGTAGCATTTGGAACATATGACATGTATGGCAAACGTTATTTACATCCTAATTGCATTCGAGGCCAATACGAATGCTTCCGTACCTCAGCCTGAATCGTATTTCCACACAGTTGACTTCGTACTGGTAGTTCATGTATTACCCATAATACTTCCTTTATTGCTATTTGCAACACAAGCTTGTACATTTCGGCCCAGTTCTCCTCTGCACTCTTCTGCATGGTGTCCATGTTAAAATAATGACCATCAGGAATACACTCAGACTAATGTTCTGAGTATACGTCAACATATATATCTGTTATTGTCTCGTCTTTCAGTTGTAAGTCCATTAGCCTTCCGTTTAATCACTTCTGCCTGACCCCCTGTCAGTTCCAGTTTTCCTGAACTATTACATCAAGCAGTGTGCCCGCTAATTGAATCTCAATTTCTTCGTCTTTCTCTTCACATTCTGTTTCGTGCAGTGACCTATGATAGCGGGATCGTTTTACTACACTGTCTGAAAACATGCCAGGTTACTTACCTTTTGACTCTTCAATTCCCTGGTCTCCCTTGGTGTCTCCACAACACTGGTGGCACTCCCACCTTGGATACTGATCAATAGATCCCAAGAAAAAACTGTATTCCTGGAACTCACATTCGATCACTACTCCAACTTGTCTTGAGTTTGCTTTCCTAACTGATCTTACAATATACTCTAAATTCCAGCCCAACCATCCCACAAATTTCCGTTCTCTCGGGTAACATGTCAGAAAATGTGCAAAAACATTCACCTCCAGATCCTGTATCTCTGCAAATGGTAACATAGTTCCCTTCTCTCTGTGTTCTTTCTGAGTAAACTTTAACCACAGCGATGGATTATTTTTAAGATCAGGGACTCACTCCATACCCAGCCCGTACATAAGCTGTGCACTAACCAGTAGAGCCTCGATTTTATTTGGGGTTTCTTTTACTATATTCACGAATGCCAATGGCTTAGCCTCTTCCATCACATCTTTTCCCACAGTGGCTTAAGTTAATGACCAGTACAGTGACTTCATGTGTCCTCCTTTATCACAGTGGAAACACCTGCCGGATATCACTTCCTGTTCCTCCTCTTGGGATTCTTTGTTAACCTGTTGTAGACTAGTGCCAACGTGCTCTTAACTTTGTTTTGTAGAGTGAGATCTGTACTTCTTCAAATTTCTGTCCTTACAGGATGAATTTCTTGTCAAAAGCTGAACGTTGCCTTGTGCACCAGTGCATATTCATCTGCCATCTCTGCTGCTATTCTCGCTTATTGGTTATTGTTCATCCACACAAATTCTTGTCATCTCTGGAAGTGACTTCTTCAAAACTCCTCCAGAAGATTAATCTCTCTGACAGCCACGTCGGCCTTGGCTATTTTAACTACGGCACCCATCTATCAAAATTACGATTTTTAATTCTATCGAACTCAACATAGGTCTGATCTTGTTCCTTCCTTACTTTTCTAAAGGGCTGTCGATACGTCTCTGGTACGAACTCATAAGGAATCAAAACCAGACTGCTTGACATCTTCATAATCACTTGACCCCTCAACTGACCGCACTGTAAATACCTCACTCGCTCTGCCTACCAACCTAGTTTGAACGAACATTTCCCACAATTTCAACACTCCAAATGCCGAGTCAATTTTTCAAATGAAATAAAGAAAGCTTCTAAATCATTCTCATCAAAATGTGGAAGCGTTGTAACATATTTGTATGTATCACAGTCTTCTCTCTTCATATCCACATGGTTAACTTGACTTTCCTGGATATGGTGCAAATTCTGAAGATTAAATTCTCTCTCATTTTCTCTTTATTTTCTCGCTCTTCCTTTATCCCTGTCTTCGATGTCTCCTTGTTCTGCTCAGCACCTTCTATTTATTGCTTTTCCCTTCTCTCACTCTTTCTGTCTCTTTTCCCATCTTTCTATCTTTTATCTCTCTCTCTCTTTGTGTCTCTCTTACCTTATCTTTCTCTTCTAACTCCATTTTCCGAACATGTAATTTAAGTGTTTTTTCTAACTCTGCTGCACTTGTTTGCTTCTCTGATACACCCACCTGCTTGATTAACTTCCTCGCACTTTCAGTTTGACATTTGTCCTTGGTTAAACCACATTCTAACCTCTTTGCTAATTTAAAATTTGTGCCGTGTTTTTGTCTTTCTGAACTTTACCAACAAATTTGGGAATAGTCTTCAAATCCCAGAACGATGTTTGCAATATTAAGAGCCATTTACCTCACTTTCCATTTAACCGAACACAAGTAACTGAAATTAAAATCTCACCTTCATTTTGTTTTAAAGATGTGGGCCACTAATTGGCACGTGTTTACATTTTTTTGGACCTTTCCAACCAAACATCAACTCAATCTTCTCCAAATCCAGATTGGATTTGTCTAGAACTGTCGAAATCATGGACTCGAGCCCCAAACTGTTTCGACACGGCAGTGAGCACTTCTGCGGAATAAAGAAATCACCCAAAAAATCTCATTTCACTTCATAAACTGGTAAAGTAGGAGTGACAGAAAACTCCTAATTTCCACTGTTAAAAAAACAATTTGTTTCTTAACTCTAAAATTCATCATTAGACAACAAACAATTTTAACTCTAAACCACATTCTCTTAACATTAGCTGCCTTGAAACCCAAAATAATATACTGATGCAAATAACGCCCTAATTAAAGCCACGTCAAGCCACTATTACATTTCTGCAAACATACCGTAATAAAATCATTAGAACTAAAGAGAAATCAACATTGGTAAATAAGAAAATACCTGAGGCATAACACAGGAACAGAAGTGAGTGAGAATAGATGAGATCAAGAACAGAACAGCATAATAGAATAAGAGAAGTGGAAAAGACAAATGGAGATTACGATTCCAAACAAAAGACATAGAAGAGGAAAGATCTGAAGAAAATAAGTGTACAGGAGTAATCCGATAAGAGAGTAAGATCATGAGAAGGTATGAGAAAAAGAACTGAAGAGAATTAGAGCACAACAGAATAAGAGAATAAAACAAGAGAAATCAAAATCTAAGGAATATAAGATAATGTCGAGGAACACACTGAGATAAATGCAACTAAACTAAATGGGATTGACGTTTGTAAGTAGGAAGTGTTCGCAGTTGTGCAAAGTGCGAAAATAGATGAAACCGCTGTGACAGATGGGATTTATCCAAGGATTGGCTTGGAGCCAGCGAGGAGAATACAGAGCCTTAATTTTGATCTTTGTCAAGGGAATCGTGTGAGACGACTGGAGGGTTGCAAATGTTATTCCATTGTTCAATAAGTGGAGTAGAGGCAACCCTGGTAAGTGCGCATTTCTTGGCTTATGGGTAAAGTATTGGAAAAGGATAGAAGAGACAGGATTTATTACCATCTGCAGAGGAATAAGTTGATTCAGTATCATCAATACAGTTTTCTAAAGTGTAGCCATGCGTCAGAAACCTTACTGAGTTCTTGAGATGGTGACCAAACGCGTGGATGAGATTGAAACGATTGATGTGGTGTATATTGATTTCATTAAGGAGTTTGATAAGGTTCCAGACGGTCAGCGATTGCACAAAATATGGAGGCATGAGATTGAGGGTGATTTAGCGGTTATGGACCAGGATTTGGCTGGCTGGAAGCTGACTGGTGGCAGCTGGTGCTGGTTAGAGAGAAATGTTCATGGCGGAGATCAATTATTAGTAATGTCGAGCAATGATCTGTTTTGGGGGTCACTGCTGTTTTTCTTTTTTTACAAAGAGGAAGACGCAGAAGGGAAGGTCATTGAGTTTGTGGATGACACCAAAGTCGGTGGAGTTGGGGATAGTGCTGAAGAATGTTATAGGTTACAAAGGGGCACAGATACGCTGCAGAGCTGGGCTAAGACGTGGAAAATGGAATTTAATGCGGAAAAGTAGAAGGAGCAACAGGAATAAAGAGTATTCGGATAATGCTAAGATTCTTCGTAGTGCAGGTGAACAGAGAGAGATGGGTCTCAGTGTACCTGAAAGTTGCCATTCAGGTTGTTAGTTTTGATAAGAGGGCATGCGGTGTGTCAGATTTTGTTACTAACGAAAGACCATTTGAATGCTCTTAAATTTGAGGAATCTAAAACTGCTGCAGAGAGTGCGTTCCACGCTCCTACTACCATCTGAGAAATAAAACTATCTCTCACATGTGTCCTTCATCTACCACCCCTCAATTTAAACCTATTTCCTCTCGTGTTAGTCATCAGCATCAGAGAAAAAAAAATCTCACTGTCTACACTATGTCATCCTCAGGTTAGCTTGCATGTCTCTATTAAGTCACCTACAATGTTCTTCTCTCGAACGAAGCTGCCTCAAATCCCTCAGCCTTTCCTCATGAGACCTTCACGCTGCACCAGGCAAAATCCTTGCAAATCTCCTCTGAACCCTGTCCTTCCTATAATGCAATAATCAGGAGGGTAGGTAATACTCCACTTGTTTCGTTTGACATGGGGATGAAAATAAAAAGTGTATGATAGATGGACTTCAGACATGGACGACTTGAGCAGGGCAACATCGAGTTTCGAATGGTCTATACTGTGCTGTAATGTTCTATGTTCTGAGTTCTAATGAGAAACTCAGAGATTAAGAGTATATTTCTCTGATGGAATAACAGAATAAGAGCATGAGTACAAAGGAGAATGAGCCCAAAAGACAATGAGACAATAACATATGAACGAGTAAGACATTAGGGAATGAGAACTTAATAAAACTATGATAAAGAATATAAGAACAAAAGTGAATTAGAACTGGACAGATTAACATAGTAAAATAATGACAACATTAAGTATTATGCGAATCAGAACATAAGTGAACATGAAAATAAGAGCATTACAGAACAGGAATCTAAGATAATAAGAGCGTCAGAGACAACATGATAAGAGCATATGACACACAGAAGGAGTAGAATAAGTACGCAAGACATTGTATGAATATTAAACTCAGAATAGAAGAGAATATAAACACAAAACAAAGGAGAAAAACAACATAAGTGAATATGAACATAAGAGAGGAGGAACATATGAATTTAACAGAACAAGAACACAAGGGCGTAAGAACATGGGAGAACAAGAACAGAAGTGTATATAAAAAACAGTGACAGAGTTGGAGATCAAAAGAATAAGAACATAAATGAGTAATAAATATGTGAAGAGGGATATAACGGAAGAAGAGAATATGAGAATGTAAGAGATGGAGAACATAAGAAAATAAGACCAGAACGAAACGAAAAAGAGAGTTACGAACAGCATAAGGGAATATGTACAGATGCAAATACGAAAACAAAACACAAGCGAGTAAGCAAATAAGAGCGTGAGACGGAGAGATCAACAGTGAACAAAAACATTAGGGAACAAAAACATTAGACTATAAGTCAATATATGAATAAGAACATAAAGGAATGGGAAGGTAAGACAATGATAATGTTAGAAAATTTGAGCAGTTATATATGCGAATAAGAACAAAAGGGAAGAAGGTGATAAAGTAAGCAGAACCTATGCGAATAATAAGATAAAAGAATGACAATATACGAGTTTAAGAGAATAAGAAAATAAGAACATTTATGAATATGCGAATATGAATATAGAATTAAAAAAACATGAGGGCTAAATCGAAAAAACAACATAAGTGAGTACAAAAATAGGACCATAACAGTATAGGATCACAGTGGAATAATTAAACAGGAGAACAGAAACGGAAGAGCATTAGAGAATAAGCACATGAATCAGAGAATTACATAAATGGAAAATACGAAAATAAGTGAATTGGAATATAAATATAGAGGACATACAAAGTACAGTAGAGTTGAAAATGTAAGTGTATAAGAACGTACGATGTTACGAGAATAAGACCATCAGAAAACAAAACCAAAGTGCTTTTATGAACAAAAAAAGGAGTTCTAAGATAAAATAATAAGAACGGAAAAGAAATCAAGCGATGTGAATAAGAACATAAGAGAGCAGCAACATAGGAAAATAAAAGAAAAAGAGCATAAGAAAATCTCACAAGATCATAAGAGAATAAAAATATCCAAATGAGAGAACAGCAGAATAAGAATTTAAGTGAATAAGTAAATATGATTATTTATGATTAGGAAAAGAAGAACATAAGAGACTAAAATTGGGAGATTAAAATAGAATTCAATGTAATTGAAGAGAACGTGAGTGAGCAGAACGTAGGAACGTCAAGCAATAAGAACGCAAGAGAGAATAACACGGATAATCGTATGAACGTAAGAATTTGAAACAGACAAATTAAGAATATGTTTAATGGCATATGAACATAAAAGAATGAAAACAAAAGATTCGTATAGAATATGAATATTACAAAAAGAGAATAAGAGAATTTATATAAAACAATGAAAGCAAAAGATTCGTGTAGAATAAGAATAGTAGAAAAAGAGAATAAGAGAATTTTAACGGAGGAGAAAACGAATTGACGAGAATAGGAATACGTGAGAATACAACATAAGGCAATAATAAGTAACAGCATAAAATTTAAGTGAATAAGGAATTTAGAGATGAAGACAATAACACTACAAGTGAATAACAGAAGAAGAGAATGAGGACATAAGAGAATGACAACACATGAGAATAAAATAATAAGACAATAAATTAGGAAGAAAATAAGGGAATGAAAAAAAAGACAACAAAAGAGAATAAGTACATTA
Organism: Chiloscyllium plagiosum; assembly: GCF_037043375.1. Taxonomy (NCBI): domain Eukaryota; kingdom Metazoa; phylum Chordata; class Chondrichthyes; order Orectolobiformes; family Hemiscylliidae; genus Chiloscyllium; species Chiloscyllium plagiosum. Next base: position 79,092,818 of record NW_028270169.1, on the reverse strand, counting down.
ACATTGGAGAATAAGAAAACAACAAAATAAAAACGTAGTTAATAAAGAAGGAGAATAAGTTATGAAGCAAATCAGAACATAAGTAAATATGCAAATAAAACATAAGGGAATAGGAAGGTAAAATAATAATATCATAGGTGAAATATAACACAACAGAATAAGACCATAAGAACATGTGCAAATATTCAGGTAAGAACGTAAGAGAATGAAAATTCAAAAACATAAAAGAGAAAAACAACATATCTAAAGACCAACATAACATATCAGGAATATATGAACATTTTAGAAAAAAGAACACAAGAGGATAAGCGCACAGGAGAACAAGAACATCAGAGCACAAGCGATTCCGAACATGAATACTCAAATTCAAGACGAAAACAATAAGAATAACACTGACTGATAAAATAATACAATAAGGATATAAGGGTAGAACAGAAAACAGAATATCAGAGAGGAAGAACACAAAAACAGCGATTTAGAAAATAAGTGTCTAGGTGAATAAGAACAATAAAAGAACACGAAGATAAGACAGGATAAGCATTAGTGAATAACAAGATCAGAGCATAAGATCATACGGGAATAAGAAAATAAGAACAAAATAGCATTTGATAACACTAAAATGATAACACGAGAGAAAAACAGCACAAGACAAGAATAGAAAAAAATACAGACGTTAGAGCAGACATAAGAGAGCAGGAACATATGAAGAGAATAGAGTAAAATACAAGAGAATAAAAACACGCAAAGACAAGAACAGACGAGCAGAAGAGAACAAGAACATCTCTAAAATATTTCAAGTGCAAAGGAATAAGAACATAAGTGATTGGTAAAATACGCCCATAAAATCATGGGGAAGAATGAAGGGGAAAATAAGAGACAAATAACATAAAGACATAAGAGAATACGAATAGGACTGAATAAGAATATAATATAATGTGAACAAAAGTTAAACAGAAAATAAGAAAATAGTTGAATAAGAACACAGGTGAGTGTGACCACAAGAACAAAAGTGAATTAGAATACACGAAGGCAACACAACATAAGTGAATATCCGAATACAGACATAAGGGAATGTGAAGGTTAGATAAAAAGAACATAGGTGAATTCGAACATACATCAATATACGAATTAGAACATAGAGAATAGCATGGTGAGTAAATAAGAACCAAAGTGAATGACGAGTTAAAACATACGAGAATAAGGGAATAAGAACATAATAACATTTATGATCATGGACATAAACGCTAAAGATATAAACATTTTAGAACTGAAGTGAAAAATAATATAAGTGAATAAGAACATAACCGAGTAGAAACATAGAAACATAAGAGACGAGTGGGCGGCACGGTGGCACAGTGGTTTGCACTGCTGCCTCGCAGCACGAGAGACCCGGGTTCAATTCCTGCCTCAGGTGATTGACTGTGTGGAGTCTGCACGTTCTCCCCATGTCTGCGTGGGATTCCTCCGGGTGCTCCGGTTTCCTCCCACAGTCCAAAGCTGTGCAGGTCAGGTGAATTGGCTACGCTAAATTGCACGTAGTGTAGGGGTGTGGGTGGGTTGCGCTTCGGCGGGTTGGTGTGGACTTGTTGGGCCGAAGGGCCTGTTTCCACACTGTAATCTAATCTAATCAAATAAGAACATTTGAGAAGAAGACCGTGAATAACAGGATCAGAACATAGAAACATGAATGAATAAGATCATGACAGTTATGACGTAAGCAAATAATACAATAAGAGCAGAAGATTAAAAGCATGAGAACATGAGAGAATAAAAACAAAACAGAGGAAAGGTATAGCAGTAAGAGAACGAGACAATAAGAACATGAGAACTGAATATCATAAAAATATAAGACAATAACAACCGAGCAGAATGAAACGTGAAAAAGACAATAATAGAATGAGAATGCAACATCAACCATGATGCACTGATATCCGTGTTTTTGGCGATAAAGAGCAGAGGCAACAACAAAGGCTGAGTCGAACCGGAAACAATCACCAACCAAGAGTGTTCTCTCGCAGTTGGGGAGCTCTTTCGTGGTCCAGGGCATTCGGCCTTGAATCTTCGGTTGTCCATCCTCCAAGACTGAATGTGAGCTCGGCAAAAATGCAAAGCGGCCGAGCAGAGGCTGCCAGCCAAGTTTGGTACTCATGGGGATGGCGTCAAGCGTAAACTTGGGTTCATGTCACACTACAGGTGACCTCACTATGCTGAGATTTCTCTCACAAACATGCACACAAGTGCACGCACAAGCGCACACGTGCACGTAAACACATAGGGGCGTGCGCACAAACACACATACACACACACACACAGAGCCACAGAACTGGACACTCACACAAACTCTCTCTCACACAAAAGCACTCCCACATGCGCGCACACATATATCCCCACACTCAAACCCACACACGCGCCCTTTCAATAACGTATACCCCATTACACGCACATACACACACGCTCTCATGGACACTCACGTGCCCACATACACACTCACATGCACACACTCACTTGGTCTCCCCTGCACTCACACATATATAAAGTTTTTTGTATGAATTTGTACTTGCTGCACAACATTTTATTTTGCGCGAAAACTGCATTATTCATTTAAGATTCTGAAAATCCCATTTTAGAAATGCAATCCGTCTGAATGAACATTGGGACACAGACTTTAACCTTACACCTTCAGCCATTATTTGATCTGAAATGGCTTCTATTTTTAAAATTATGTTCATCATATAACTTTTAAAAAATCTGGGATTTACATATGAATGACCTGAAAATAACATGATCATTCAAAATGATACAAGACTAAAGCTAATTTTGTTTAATATTTAATTCCATGTCACTGCAATCTTGTTGCGTTAAATTCTGTGTCTTGTGATTCTGGTCCACAACCACTTAATGACGCAGCAGCGCTTCGAAAGATAATGCTTCCAGGGAAATCTGTTCACCTACAAACTGGTGTTGCGTAATACTAACTTGACCCAATGTGAAAATAATAGAATAAGCACATACAGAAGCAAGCGAATAAGAGAATAAGAATTTTCGAGATTATGAATAAGAGAATATTAAAGGGTAAGAAAAGAGTAAGAACAGAATGCACAATGACCAAATAAGGGATTGAGAACATCAGATAATAAGTGCATGTGGTAATAATTTAATAAGAATATAAGAGCTTAAGAAAGTGAGAATATAAATCCAAAAGAGATTAAGAAAAATGCGAGAATAAAAATAGAAAATAATTATCTCTTAACATAATGAGCACTCCAGAGAAAAAAGCACATAATTAAATGAGAAAATAAGAACATAAAGGAAGTAGAACGTAAGTGAATATGCGAATAATAACGTAAGGGTACATGAATTTAAAATAAGAAACACATTCGAGTTTAAAATGTAGGAGGAGAATAGCATAGGAGAGTAATAGGATTAGACCTTCAGATAAATGAGACGTCAGAGCATTTATGAATAACAAAATAAATGCAGAAATTAAAATCATAAGAATTTAATAGAAATCATAATCAGTGAAGAACTACGTATGTGAGGAGGAACAGAATAACATAAGAGAGCATGCTCATAAAATGTGATGGGTATGTGATGGCTTAATTGTACAGTCAGTGTCTGTAAATCCAGCGAACCATGACAAAATGTGGAATTTGATTTCAACAAATATTTGAAATCAAAAATCTAATGACTGCTCTATATACATTGCCTCTGCTCGAACTAAAAGCTCCATCTGTCTCACTAATGCCCTTTAGTGAAGGAACTTGTCAATACTTAACTGGTCTGGCCTACATGTGACTCCAGCTCAGTAACAAAGTGCCTGACAATCAGCTACTTGCTGGGCTATTCGGGATGGGCAATAAATGCTGCCTCACCAGCGATGCCCACATCCTCATAAAGAATACAGAGAAAAATAATAAGACAAAACAACATAATATCATAAGAGAACAAAGCATTAAATATGAGCTCGAGAGGACAAGATAATAAGAACATAAGTTAAGAAGACCATAAGACGATTTATGATCATGAAAAGAAGAATATCAGGAAACAGAGTTTGGGAGATGATTTGTAGCTCGGGTGCTCATTGTTGTGGTTCTGTTCGCCAAGCTGGGGATTTGTGTTGCAGACGTTTCGTCCCCTGTCCAGGTGACATCCTCAGTGCTTGGGAGCCTCCTGTGAAGCGCGTCTATGTTGTCATCGCTATACATGCCGGACGAAACATCACAGAAGCGCTTCACAGGAGGCTCCCATGCACTGAGGATGTCACCTAGACAGGGGACGAAACAACTGCAACACAAATTCCCAGCTCGGCGAACAGAATCACAACAATAAGGAAACAGAATCAAAACACTGCAGATACATGAACAAAGGTGATAAAGAATATATGTGAAGCGAATTGTAGAAACAGAAGGTAGTAAGAACATAAGATAATAAGAGCTTGAAAAACACAATTTATCTTTTAGACTAAAAACCTAAGAACGTAAGAGGATCAGAACAGAAGAGAATGCGAGTACATGAACAGTGGAAGAAATGAATAAAACACAGAGAACATAAGTGAACAAGAATAGACGAAAATAGGAACGTTGGAGAATAAGAGAATTAGACCATGAGAAATGAAGATCATCAAAACATAATAGAACAAGACACAACTAAGAATCTAAGATAAGAAAATAAAATCATAATAGTCTACGAATGTGCGAGATAAAGAGAACAAGGCTCGAAGACTGTAACAGAATAAGACAATGAGAATATTAGGGAATGTGTACATAAGTGAATAGGATAATAAAAATATAACTGAGTAAGGACATAAGGGATTGAGAACATGATAACAAAAGAATTAAGATTGTATATAACAGTCAAATAATAGTAACAGAATAGATTAAAAATGAAACATCATGGAAACATGAGAGCGTAGGCACAGAAGTGATTCAGAACATCAGAGAATACGAATGTAAGACAACAAAAACATAAAAGAATCGCATCCTTAGTGAATATGCGATTGAGGACATAAGTGAAAGCAAAGATGATATAATAAGTACATAACAGACTAACACAATAAGACCCTAAGAACAGATGAGAATAAGATAATTAAGACATAAGATGTTTGATGAATATGAACATCAGAACATAAGATTAGAAAAGAAAAGAACAAGTAAAAAACAACTTAAGTGAATATGACTGAAAGATTGTCGGAGCAAATTAATATAATAGAATAGGAACAAAAGAGAATAAGAACGTAGAACAAGAAAATAAGAGCTTCAGAGAGTAAAAATAAACATGAATAACAGAATTCGAGAACAAAATAATTAGAACACAAGTGAGCAATACCATGAAGGAACAAGGCCATAATGGACGAATAGAATTTGAGAATATAAGAAAGAAAGAACATGAGAACATGCGAAAATAAAAACCGAACTAAATAAAAACAAACGATAACGACAACGTGACAGAACAAGTACAAAGAAAATACGGTCATAAAACATCATTGATTAAGAACACAAGAGCGTGAGGACAGGAAACAAATGCGAATGAGAACATCAGAACACAAGTGAATCAGAACATATATATGAATATGCGAATGAGAAAATAAGAAAATGCAAATATATGTTAATAGAAACTTAGGAGATCCAGAACGTTGTGAATGAGACTATAATAGAATTGGAAGGCAAGGTCATAAGAAGGTAAGAGAATTTGAGCACAAGTGATTAGGTGAACAAGAAGGTACGACAATAGGTTGGTAAGATAATGCGAACCTGAGATAATAACGTCATAAAAGCATACTAACATATGAGAATAGGGGAATAAGAAGATAGAAGCATTTATGGATCTGAAAATAAGAACACAGAAGAGTGAAACATAAGATTCACAGAGAAAAACAGCACAAGTTAATAAGAACATAACGGGTAAGAACATAGGAACGTAAGTGACTAAGAACACAAGAGAATAAGAACATATTGGATCAAGAAGATAAGAGCATTAAAGAATGAGAACACGAATAATAAAATTAAAGAACAAAAGAATAAAAACATAAGTAAATAAAAATGAAGAGAATAAGAGTGCAAGCCAAAGAGAACGAGAGAATAAGAACATGAGAAATAGGTATCATAAGAACATAAGGCAATGATAATCTAAAAAATAAGACATCAGTAAGTGAATAACCGAATAAGAGTAAATGAGAATACAACATGATCCAATGGGAACATAATAGAATAAAACAAAAAGAATATTCGGGAGTAAGAACATAAGATTACTAGAGAATAAGACCAGCCAATGGTAAGTACAGAAGAGAATACGATAATAAGAATGTAAGACATTAATATGATCATATCATGAGAGAAAAAGAGAATAAGATAATGAGAATCTAAAAGAATAATGTTACAATAAGAATATGAGTGAGAAATAACATTAAGGAATGAGACAATAGGAACAACAGAGAATAAGAACATGCGAATATACGAAAATAAAAAGAGCACAGAATAAAAACATAAGATAGTCAGGTCATAATTACATAACAGAATACGAAAACAAGAGCGAATGAGAAGCAGAACAAAGAGAATATGCGAATAAAAACACAAAGGAACAAGATGTTAAATAATAAACACATTGGAGATTGAAAAGGCTAAACGCATAAGAACATAGAAGAGTAAGACAAGAAAATCATAAGAGGACAAAACAAAGAGCATTTGCGAATAAGGAAAGAAACACATAAAATAATGTCATAAGAAATAAATAGTTTTCAATGCAAGTGAAAAAGACCATAAAGAGACCAGGGCCACAGGATTATAAGAGAGAAAGAACATACGAGAATAACAACTTAAGAGCAACATAGAATAAATGGTTTACATATGAGAATTAGAGAATGAAAGAATAAGAACTTAAGTGAATAGGTAACTAAGAACATTCATGATTTGAAAGATGAACGTAAGAGAATAAAATCATAAAACGTAAGGGAAATCAACTGAGGTGAATAAGAACGTAACTGTGGCAGATTATATGAGCATAAAGTTGTAAGGACAGAACTGGACAAGGACATGGGAGCATGAAATTGAGAGATGAGATACAGACAACAAGTAAAACCAATATATTTTACAAAATGCCTTGCAAGAACTGTGATTAACATTAGATGAGATGCCCTAAATTGTGGAAACAGGCCCTTCGGCCCAACAAGTCCACACCGATCCTCTGAAGATTAACTTACCCACTCATTTCCCTCTGACTAACGCATCTGACCTATGCACAATTTTAGCATTGCCAATTCACCTGACCTGCACATCTTCGAACTGTGGGAGGAAACGGGAGGACCGGAAGGAAAAGCAGGCAGAAATGGGGAGAAGATGCAAACTCCACACAGACAGTCGCCCGGCGCGGGAATCGAACCTGGGACTCTGGTAATATGAGGCAGCAATGCAAACCACTGAGCTACTGTGTTGCCCCAAGCTACATTGGACAAGCAGGCAGAAATCTAGCCACCAGGAAACATGAACATCAACTCACCACAAAACTAAATTATCCACTCTCACAAATATCCTTACACACGGATGAGGAAGGACACCACTTCGTCTGGGACAACACATACGTCCTAGTACAAGCCAAACATAGGCATGCATGGGAATTACTGGAAGCATGCCTTTCCAACCGGAACTCTGTCAACAATCACATAGACTTGGATCCCATTTACCACGCCCGGAGAAAAAAAAAACAAGAAATGATTTCACCATAGGAACTGACGTCACTTCAGGAAATTCCATTACCAATTCGAGGAAACTCAAACATCGAAAAAGAAAATGGGCTACGCCACCAGTAATTCTTTCGAAGATTCACTGAAGTCGTAACCTGGTATGATGATGAAACGTCTGATAACGAACCTTCCAGATCAGCGAGCAAACCTATACCCAACCAAACAGAATAATTATGCAAGTACATAACAGAATTAGAAAATAGGACCACAATAAAATAACAGCATTAGAGAGGAAGAATATAAGGGAATCCGAAACGAACACTAACATGTAATAAAAGAATAAGAACATTCATGAATGAACAGTAATGAATAAGCGAAAAAGAATGTCAAAGCATAAGAGCATAATAAAAAAAAATGATAAGAAGAGAAATGCATTGTAGAATAAGAAGATAAGGGAAAATAATTGGAGGGAATAAGAACTGAAGAAGAGAAGTAATTAGGAAAATGAGAGTAAGAGAATAAGAACAATACAGAATAATAGCAAGAGGAGAATATAAGACTATAAGATAATAATAATATAACAGAAGTCAAACATAATAGAACTTACCGTCGTTGAAGAGCCTCTCGGAAAGAGAGATAGCAGCAAAATCGATTTTCAGACAGCAATGGAGGGTGAAGTGATGTCATGTAAAATCAGTGTATTATGCTAAATCACGGGAAGCTATGGAATGAAGAAGGAGCTGGCGAAATTAGACGACGAAAACAAGTTGTATGGCGAAATATCTGAGGAACACTGGAGGACTTTAAAATAGATATTTTACAATGTTCATCGATAGCACATTCTGGTCTAAAAGAAAGATAACAGTGGTACGAAGAGCCAGCCTTGGCCAATCAAGGAAATAATAGAAGCGATCCAATGAAATGCCCAGGTTTACAAAGAAGCCAAGATTTCTGGGAAACAGGAAGATTGCGAATTTAAAAAAAAAACATTAAGCAAGCAACAAAGAAAGGAAAGCTAGATTTTAAATGTAAACCAAACACAGAATATAAACAGATGCAGGAAAACTGTGATTTTTATAAATATTTGAACCAGAAAATGGTTACTGAAGTGGATGTAACTGCCTTGCAGGATGAGAAAGGTGAAATGATACTGGTTCATGATGAAACGGCTGAGGCGCTGAATAACTACTTTCTGTCCGTCTTCACAGTGGAAGATATGCCTAACTTGCCAAGGAATAATTTTGAGGACACGATAGACCGTGAGGACCTTAATTCAATTTTTCTCATTAAAGGTTTTATTTTTGAACAAGCTAGAGATTCTAAATGTAGTTATGTCGCCTGATCCTGATGGAATACATCCCAGGGTGCTCAAAGAAATGGTAAAAGTTACATTCGATGCGTTCATGATAATTTACCAGAATTCACTGGACTGCGGGCAGGACATGTCATACTGGAAGACGGCGAATTTCACGCCAATGTCTGTAAAAAGGGTGAAGGCGAAAAAGAAGTAACTACAGGCCAGTTAGCTTAATATCTGTAGTCGGGGAAATGCTGGAGGAAATCATGAATGAAGAAAGAGTGAGACATCTAGTGTAAAGGGTTCCATTCAGACAGACGCAGTATGAATTCAGGAAGAGAGCCTTGTGTTTGTTATATTTTCTGGAATTCATTGAGGATGAAGCAAGCACGATGGATGGAGGGGAACAGGTGGATGATATGTACTTGGATTTCAAGAAGGCAGTCAATAATGTCGAGAGTGTGGTGCTGCATGTCAGGCTGCATCTGAGAAGTGGGACAGTCGACGTTTCGGTCATAAGCCCTTCACAATTTCACATAAACATATGAAATACATAGATAACGTAGAGGAAGTCAAGCTATTTCCGTCAATGGATGAGACTCGGACTAAGATGTCCTCAAGATTAGCAGGAGCAGTTTTAGGACAGAGATGAGGAGGAACCGCTTTCCTCAGAGAGGTATGAACCTAAGGAATCGTCTGCTTCTATGAGGTGGCAGAGGCACCTTCACTAGAAATATTCATGGTTGGGTAATTATAGGTATGAGGAGCACAGACGATGGATAAATCAGCCATGATCTTAACCAATGTCGGAGCAGCTTGACGGACTAAAAGGCCCACTCTTGCTCTATTACTATGAATCTATGAAACTAATAAACTATGAATTAAACGAGAAGAGAATAAGAGAACATGAAGGTAAGAGTACATCAACGCAACCGTATAAGAAAATGAGATCATAAGAGACTAATAAAATAAGAGAATGGAAATGAATAGGAGATTGCGAACATAAGAAAATAAGAGCAGAAAAGAATGACCATTTAAGAGAATAAGAACATAAGATAACAACAGATTAGAATAAACGAATGAGTACGTCAAAGATAACCAACATCAGAGAATGTGAAGTGAGATTAATCAGAGCATGAGAAAATAAAATTGTAAGATTATAAGAAAATAATAAAATACGAACATTCGACACGAGAATAGGAGCATAACAAAATTATACTATAACAGTTTAAGAACAGAAGATATTAAGACCATCATGACATGAGTGATCCATAAGAGAATAAAAACATAAGAGTAAGAGAACAGAACAGATTAAGAACACAGGAGAATAAGCACATAAGAACAATGGAGAACAACAACATAAGAGGTGAAGAATTTAAGAAAAAATAGAATAAGAACATAAGAGAAAAAGACATAAGAGGTTACGACCTGAGACAAAAATGGACGCAAGGTAATAAGAACATACGAGAATAAGAATATTATGAATAAGAATATAAGTGAATGTGAACTAAAGAAAAAAAAAGAAAATGAGTGAATCGGGACATCAGAAAGAAAAGGCATAAGAGAATAATTCTAATGCGAACTAATGTAAACCCCTCTCCTATACTATCTCATCATAATGTTTATTGTCATCCAAGGACTGCTTAAATGCTGATGAGATGGAAATGTGTTGCTGGAAAAGCGCAGCAGGTCAGGCAGCATCTAGGGAACAGGAGAATCGACGTTTCGGGCATTAGCCCTTCTTCAGGATTCTCCTGTTCCCGAGATGCTGCCTGACCTGCTGCGCTTTTCCAGCAACACATTTCCATCTCTGATCTCCAGCATCTGCAGACCTCACTTTCTCCTCACTGCTTAAATGCTCCCAATGTGGCTGAGTTAACTACATTGGCAGGCAGCGAACTCCACGCCTTTACCACTCTCTGAATAAGGAACCTGCCTCTGACATCTATCTTAAATCTGTCACCAATCAAATTGCAGCTGGGACCTCTCTTACAAGACGACGTCATCATCCCAGGAAAACGACTCTCATTGTCCACCTTATCTAATCCTCTGATCTTCTTGTACGTCTCCTCTTAGACACGTGCTCCCCAACGAGAATAGACCAATGTCCCTCAACTTTTCCTCAAAAGACCTTCGCTCCAGACCAGGCAAAATACTCGTAAATCTCCTCTTTACCATTACCAGTGCTTCCACATCCTTCCTGTAATGGGGCGACCAGAACTATACGAAATATCCCATGTGAGGTCGCACTAGTGTTTTGCACATTTGCAGCATGACATCATAGCTCCGGGACTCAATTCCACTTCCAATACACACTAACAAACCATATGCCCTCTTAACAGCACTATCGATCTGTGTGGCAACTTTCAGGGATCGATGCACATGAATACCAAGTTCCCCCTGCACGTCCACACCATCAAGAGCCTTTCCATACACCAAGTATTCGGCCTTCCTGTTATTCTTCCCAAAGTATATCACCTCATATGTATCTGCATTGAACTCCACTTGCCAACTCTCGCCCAATTCTGTTATTTATCCCAATTTCCCTGCAACCTACAAAATTCTTCCACACTGTCCATTACTTATTCGACTTTAGCATTATCTACAAACTTACTGAGCCATTCACATACGCTGGCGTCAAAGTCATTTGTAAAAATGACAAACGATATTGTCCCAAAACACTTGGTTGTGACACACCACGAGTAACTGTACATCAGGTTGAATATTTTCCATCAACCACCATTTCATTTCTTGTTACAGAAAGCGAATTTAGAATCTAAATTGCGAAATCACTCTCAATACCATACCTCTGCGTGTTCTTCAAAATCTTAGGTTGTGGAACCTTTTCAAAGGCTTTACTGATGTCCATGTACACCACGCCAAGTTCCCTACCCTCATCCACATGCTTGGTCACTTCCTCAAAATATTCAGTGCTGTCTGCCCGTGACGAAATCATGTTGACTATCTCCAATCAAATTGTTACTTGCTCGATGATTATAAATCCGACCACTTACAATCCTTTTCAAACCTTTTCTTCCAACCGACGTAAAGCTCATTGGTCTATAATTACCTGGGTAATCTGGAATGCCCTTCTTACAAAAGGGCACAGCTTTTGCAAACCTCCAGTCCTCTGTTCCTAAACCTTCAGACAATGACCACTCAAAACTCAAGGCCAACGGTTCCACCATCTTCTCCCTCGTTTGCCGGATAATCCTTGTATAAAGTTTGTGAGAAGATTTGTAGCTCGGGTGCTCGTTGCTGTGGTTCTGTTCGCCGAGCTGGAAGTTTTTGTTGCAAACGTTTCGTCCCCTGTCTAGGTGACATCCTCAGTGCTTGGGAGCCTCCTGTGAAGCGCTTCTGTGGACAGCTGAAACTGACAACCGGAAGCGGCAGGGACAGGCCACTATAGATGCCGGAGGAAACACCACAGAAGCGCTTCACAGGAGGCTCCCAAGCATTGCGGATGTCACCTAGACAGGGGACGAAACGTTTGCAACAAAAACTTCCAGCTCGGCGAACAGAACCACAGCAATTCTTGTATAAATCCCCTCTCGCCAGGGGACCTATGTACTTTCACAGCTTCTACAATCGATAACGCCTCATACTTACTAACCTCGATGCTTTCTCGTCTCATAGCCCGTATCTCAGTATTCTCAGTGCACTGTTAAGTACTTTTAAAATGTTATGAAACTTCCCGCCTTGTCACCCTTGTAAGTGATTACGTTATTTTGTTGCCACCCAATTGGAGAAAATATGTTTTGCTCACATCTCCTCTAAACATGCTGCCCCTTACGTTGAGTTTAATCTGGCTGATCATTGATCCCTCCAATAATGTATGATAAAATGCACTATCTTATGCACTATTTCCCTCAATCTATCTCTTTTGAGGAAAACCAGCTCAGTCGATTCAATCTCTCTTTGTCACTGAAACTTGCCCCCGAAGGAAGGAAATAAGCCATGAAACAGAGCTTGATGATCCCGCATAGTGAACTCAGTTTGAGTAATTAACACTAAATTGAAGTTGTTAAATTAACAACAGAACGATGACGGCTCTTTCCACAGCGAGAAACAGATGAAGACTGCTGACTTTATCCAGATGATCAATACATGTCAGATGAAGGGCAAATTTCGCGAAGTAAATAATTTCATGGAAAAATCAGGCAATGTGTCTTATATTGCAAAGCAACCGATCCTGCCAAGTAAATGAACTGTCTACTATTAACGGTCCTTGGCCCACTTTGTCTGTGGGTGAACAACGACTGATGAACTATCCCAATCTCATTTGCCAGCACCTGGCTTATTGCACTCTATGTTCGCTCAGTAGTTAACGGCTCTGCATCACACCGAGTTCGCTTCCAGCCTCGGTTGACTATCTATGTGGAGATTGCAGATTCTCCCCATGTTTGCGTTGGTATCCTTTGGCTTTGCTGCTTTTCCTCCCACAGAGTAGGAGAATGGATCTGGATGTATTATTTGATGGAAGGTTGGTCTGAACATTTTGGGCCAAATGACCTGTTTCCACAAAGTAAAGATTACATGAAAAAGTGCATGTCTATTTCTATTGAGCAAAATTAGAGAAACACCAATACTTTTCACTTCACACAGTCACTTTTGAACATTTCAATTCAGAAACCAAATGCATTTTCAATCTATTGCACCCAAAATCAAACGAAACATAATTAAACGTGGTAAGATAAAACACATTGAGCGCATTGCAGACAAATTTTCCTTAAAAACAAACATTTGGTGCTGCTCAGAAAAAACGTTCAATTCCAACTATTCCTGTTGTTTTCATCAGGCCAAGTGTAGGAGTAACCAAAATATGGGGTACACCAACAGCATAGAACGGTGGTAATGATTGTTAGGAAATGACGGCTGACGAGCAGAAAATGTCCATTTTGATTACTAATGATAGTTGCGTTTTTTGGAAGACCATTAATGAAAGGCAATGCCCGAATAAGTTAAACTCTGAATCCTCACACTTCCCTGACAGATGAACGGGAGACTTTGACTCTGCGAAGTAGCAAATTGTTAACGTGCATTACCTCGATCTACCTTTCAAGACTCCATTCTGTGAGTTAGTGCCCTCTTCTCTGTGGCCTGTTCACATAATAGTCTTCTAAATCTATAATCTTGATAATTCAGGGGAGTTTTGACGTTCAGTGACAATCGGGTGACTGCAGAAAATACTAAAAATAAGTGAAATGATGAATTCTACGTTGGACAAGTATTTGTGCAACATCACAATCTCAACCAAGAGGGCGGTTCCTTAACAATTCCATATCTAATTAATGGTTGCAATCACTTAGCAGCAAGTCTACTAGAAGCAGGATTCATGTAATATATCTTCAAAACATGTTGAATTCGAAGATGCATTTTCATTATTACTATCTTCTGACCCCTCATTTATTGAATGTGTCTGCATCAAAGTTGGAAATATTTCCTTTACATCCTGTGCAATCACCTTGGGGATACAAAGACTCAATCTTAATTTTTGATAATGAAGATGAAACTAACTCCAAGAGGTAAAATCACGCAACTGATAAATCATATTCGCCACTGAGATTAACGGTTCAGTTACCATAATAATTCTTATGGAAAAAAAAATGAGAAGGTGCGTTTTGCCAGGAATAATTATGCCCACACAAACATAAAATGTGCCATTAGCAATATGTGAACAGGAGTATGGCTTCCGTCCTCTCGAGTCTTTTCCGATATTTGAATGAACTCATAGAATCCTGATAGTGCAGAACAAGGCCATTTGAGTAATTCAGTCTGTAATGACTCTCCGAAGAGCATCTCACCCATATCCATTCCTCTCATTCAATTCCCAAAACCTTTCATTTATGATGACTATCCTGTAACTCTTTTGCCTGTGGGAAGAACCCAGCGTGCCAAGTAGAACTACACAGACCAGAGTAATTGCAAACTCCACAGAAACTCCGAAAGTTGAAAGAGGGCTCAAGTCCCTGACAGTGAAAGGCAGCACCGCAAACCACTCAGCCATTCCACTGTTAACTTTGGGAATAAATACGCATATATGTCTTTGTACCTAACTCTGAATAACTTTGTTTGGGAAACAAACGCTTTCTTGCTCAGCTTGTATTTTGTTCAGTGTCCATCACCTATATGTAAACATTCAGTAATTAAATTGCAATTTGAACAGGGTGTCTCTCTTGTGCATATATGAATGTAACCTTTGCTTTGAACAATAGATTAGGAGATTTGACGTTGGAGTGTATACTGTGGACAGGAAAAATATGAAGTCATCATAGTTCAACTAGACAACAGTGCGTTTCTGTCATGAGAGCGAATTGAATGATTTAGTTGAACCTGAGGGAAATATGGGAGGTACAACGCTGTGGAGACGGAGAGGTACATATATTAGTTAGGTAAATGAGGAGCTAGAGGTTCAGAGGGAAGAAGAATGAAAACAAACGAACAACGAATGAGACAATTCTGGAATTCACTGCTTGTTGCGGTTTTTGAATCAGAGACCCTCAGAAGACGTAAAATTGAATTATATGTGTACTCATAATGCCAAGATATACATGGCGATGAGTGAATTCCCGTAAAATAGAATCAGAACGGGTCGAGTTTTCTGCTATAATTAGTAGTGCAGACAGCATCTACGGAAGTATTTGTTTTGTTTCTGAGCTGTAGACCTCTATGTTTGTATATTCCATGGCAGAAGATCAAAACATTGCCTCGAAATATACATATGTACAATGGAGGTGTTTCAGAAATTATATGGCGAAAGTAGGTTTAACTGCAATTGCAGCTGGTTTAGCTGCATCAGTGGACAGAAAGCAGAGTAACCACACATCGTCATGTGCATTGCTTAAAGTGACCAAGATAAATGGTGTGATATTGTTACTTTTATGTCTACTATCTCTTATACTGAGATACTTTGAAAATATATTGTCTTATGAGCTCTTCAGGCTGTTCATACTATATAAGTGCACCAACATCTTCGAACAGAGTTCACCATACATGTTACAGCTGGCGATAAGTTGCAAAGAGCGATCAGCATGAACGATAAAGAGGTCAGTTCAAAAGTCTAGTAACAGCGGAGAAGAAATTGTTCTTGAATCTGTTCTTCCGTGTATGCAAACGTATTTATATTCTGTCCGATGGAAGAGGATGGTAGAGAGGACGAAAAGAGGTTGGCAGTGTCGTTGATAATATCGGTTGCTTTCTGGAGGCAGTGAGAAGTGTAGATGGAGTCAATGAATGGAAGGTTGATTTGCAGTATGAAATGGTGTAGATTCACAATTCTCTGGAGTTTCTTTCATCTTGGGAAAAGCAGTTGCGTTGCCACACTGTGATGCATCCCAATCGGATGTTTTCTGTGCTATTTTTATAAAACATTGAATGGAAACTCTATGGACATGCCGAATTTCCTTTCGCTGCTGAAGAAGAAGTGTTGCTTTTCTTTCTTGACTGTAACGTTAAAGTGGACGGACTAGGACAGTTTGCTGTTCATTATCCCTGCCTCAAACCTGACGCTGTCGACCATCTCCACTTCAGCATATTTGATGCAGAGAGGGATGTGTTCTCGTACTCCAGCTGCAACCTAACCAAAGTCATGTAACACTGGAGAATATCGTGGTTGTTCTTAAAAGTGATCTGAGGAGATCCACTGAGCTGTCTTCTTAAAAGCACCTCTTTTGATGCAGATGCACTCACATGTTTAGTCGGGGGCTCCAAAACAAAGAATCTTCAAGGATAACTAACAGAAGCAAAAAATGCAAAATTACTGGAGAAAATCAGCAGGAATAACAGTATCTGTGTACACAAATAAAGAGAATACTGTGAGGCGAGATAAGGTTTCCATAACTGGCAACTGATAAGCAAATGTGACAGTTGTTCTGAAGACCTTTTTGAGTGGTTTGGTTGGAATGATTAATCTACTGCATGGGGATGGAGCCCAGAAGGAGGGAGAGAAAATGGCAGGCAACCAAAGGGCCTATTTCGAGCGAGCCATAAA
The DNA here is from genome assembly GCF_037043375.1 of Chiloscyllium plagiosum. NCBI lineage: Eukaryota > Metazoa > Chordata > Chondrichthyes > Orectolobiformes > Hemiscylliidae > Chiloscyllium > Chiloscyllium plagiosum. The sequence goes on along the minus strand of NW_028270169.1, from coordinate 79,075,856 downwards.
ACAAAAACAGCTAGATATGCGGTAATGTGAAAAAGAAATGAAGAATTGAAAATGTGTTTATTTACTGAAGGCAAGCTACCTGCGGAAATGTTCTGGCCATGTCATGCTAAGTAATAGGCTGGCAAAAATGTATTCAGACTTTGGTGAACTCGATGTTGAGTTCTAAGGGCTGTTAGTTGTCTTGTAATTATTGTACCTTGGAAAAACAGCTGCTTGCAGAGCGACTCTCACAAGATGCTGTCTCAATTTTGTTTTCATTGGACAGTTCCATTGACGATGTTGTACAATCTTAATATCACGTTGAAATGTCAGCCTTGTAAAACACCTCAATTTTGTGTTGTGTTTTATGTGATAGAATTATTGGCTTTCATGCGATCAGCCGTTAAAGTTGAAAGTCCCAAGGTCATTTCCATCTGAAAAGATACCATCGATTAGAATTCTAATTGTACTGGAATTTTCTGCTGCAAATATTACATTGTCATTAGCTGCGTATCAGCTGAAAATGAGGCAACTACTGTTCTTACACTGATGTTCGAACACAAAACTTGCATTTTGCCCTTACAACTGAAGCAAGAAGATCACGAATTAAATCATCTTGGGAAATTCTCAATAAGTGAAAGGAGCATTCTCTCTCACAGAAACATCCCAGCTCATAATGGCATGTTGGTTATAATGTATTTTAGCATTATGATAAAATGTGATTAAATAGAATAGTAAAATCGCACAGGAGAGAAGAACCCCTTCTGCCCATCAAGTCTGTTCTGCCAAATATATAATACACAGTCAGGAGGCTGGAAGAACACAACAAGCCAGGTTGGATCAGGACGTGCAGAATTCGACGTTTCGGGTGTGAACCTTCACGTCTGCTGGTGTGGCGAAGCTGCAGATCATGGAGGTGGAGGGGGCAGCGTTTTGAAATGGGGACATGTGAAGACAAGTAGAGGGTACGACCTTGTTGGTCAATGGGAGGAATTATCCGTTTGGTGGCAGGAAGCAATGGAAGGGATGGCGAAGGTGGAGGGAGTCGGGGGATGGGAATAAGGCTATCTTAAGTTAGATATCTTAATTTTGGACCCTCGAGGCTGTAAGCTGTCCAGGCAGAAGATGTCATTCCTCCAACTTACGGTGGTCACGTTGAGGCAATGGAGGAGGCCAAGGATGGTCATGTGGGAAACGGAATAGCAATGGACAGTGTCTAGGAGGTTTTGAAGACGTTTGTGGTCCTGGATACAATTCTCACTCAACCGATCCCTATGTTACGTTCAGTTTCCCCGATGTAGAGATGCACCTGATGCAGTAAACTAGGTTGGAGGAAAGGCAGGGGAATCTCTGTCTCACCTGGAAATACTTTTTGGGGGATACTGGACGGAGGTGAGAGGAGTGGTGTACGAACAGATTTTGCATCTTTTCCGGTTGCAGGGAAAGGTTTGTTGGGGTTCACGGGGGTTGGTTTCAAGACTGACGCAAACCAAGAACTGTTGAAGGGAACAGTCCACGCAGAAGGCAAAAGAGGCGTGTGGAGGGAAAGATGTGCTTTGTGATGAGGTCCAGCTGGAGTTGGCGGGAGTGTTCCATGATGATGCGTTCGATGCGGAGACTGATGGAGTGGGATATGAGGGCAAGGGGGGAACTGATTTATTGCATTGGGAGGGCGACGTTAGAGCATTGGAACGGGAAAGCAGATGGTGCAGTGGAGCGCTATTTGAATTACAGAGGGAGGAAAAGCACTTTGGTCTGTCGGGAAAATTAAATTGACTCGACTCAACTATTAACAAGAGCAACCAAAATGAGCTTTAATAATTTTAACCTCTGCATTGCAGAGGGACCACATGCACTTGACAAAATGCCTTGCGCAAGAGCCATGAGCATAACTCATATATTCGTCATATACTGTTTCTTAACACGCTCTCAAGGACAAAGACTGTGGAGGCTATATTTGTTACTCTTTTCATTCCCTTGTTGTGGACATACTGTTCTTATATTTTTCTCATGTTTAATGTTTACAAAGTTCTGCAGAGACAAGCTATCCTTCGATTGAGACTTCAGCAAAATGTCAGAAAGTTTAAATTTCGTAAAGCATTGTCTTTCAAATTTTAGCGGAACTGGATTTCAGAGTAATTGTTAATTTTATTAATTTTCTATTACATTTTCCCCCTCCTTGTCATTTTATGACAACCAGGACAACAAAACATAGCGTCAGATTTTAAAAAAAATCTACAGAGCCAGATAGCTAAAAGCCAGCGATCTTAACAGCTGCCTGTATTGTAAGGAGCATTTTAGACGCTACATTAAACTCTTCGCTTTCTAGTTTTTCCTCCTGAAGTCTTTCACCACTATACAGTCTCCAGGTTCTAGATCGTGCAGCTTCCCTTCTGTTGGTTGGGGTAGTGCTGCTTTCACTTGATTCTGCATTTCGAACAAAAGTGTAGAGAGTTTCATACAGTAAAACAACATCTCATCCTCACAGTGGCCTGTTATCTGTCTTACCTTTGGTCTCGGGCCAATTCCTGTGTTAAGCGACCTACCGATCAAAATTTCAAAAGGCGTAAGATTAGCCCTTCCTCTCCTCCTAGATCTCATGTACATCAGCACAATTGGAAATGCCTTTGTCCATGCCATCCCTAATTCCTCACAACATTTTGTCAATTTATTTTTTAAGGTAGCATTTTCTTTTTCCACTGCCCCACCGCTCGCTGGGTGGTAGACACAGTGTTGTCTCATGTTTATTCCCAAATAATCACTGATTTTGCTGTAAGGCATTATTGACAATTGGTGTTCCATTGTCACTACTAAGCCTTTCAGGGATGCCCCTGTATCTACCAAAAACGATAACTGGGGTACCTTCCACACATATGATAGAGGTAGGCATTGACGTATACTTATCATTATTGTACTGAACATATAGTCCACGCTCTCAAATCTCACCGCTCAGTATGGGGCTGGGGCATGTTAGAGTGCCCGTAAGGTTAGGAGAAGAGATTAACATTAGCGAGTCTTCATTTCCAAGCAAAAGCGAAAGAGGCTTACCTTTACCTTGTGGACTGCCCACCTCCACATCAGCCTTCCTCATCAGGCACCCTGCTGTCCAGCCTCCAGGGCCAATTATGGCTGTCTGCGAGGGCACTGTCACGCCCAGTGGCCATTGCTCCAAAAACAAAGCACTCGCCAGATCTCCTTCTGCCAGCGCCTCTTCTGCACTCTTTTTCTGTAGCACCTCCCTCCAACGGCTAGGCGACCATCAGCATCATAATAAGCTGAGCTTTATGTATTTGCTGTTCAATCTTTAGTTTCCACTTATCCTTCTCTTGGGAAAGCAATTTTTCAGCATGTAACACATGTTGTTCTATCAAATTCAGCTTTCCTGTTTCCCAGGTAGTACATGTGTCTTAATCCTTTATCGTTCTTTCTCCCTCCATTCCTTTGATGAAGCTGTTCCGCAGGTGTGCTTCATACAGCGTGATTTCTGCAGCCGTTATGTCTTCAGGTGGTCTCAGTCCACTATGGCGTTATGGACTTCAGTGAGGCCAATAAGGTAGTGGGACACTGTCTCACCTTCTCGTTGTTTTCATATTGTTACTTTGGTCATTTCCATTTGCACTGGGAATGCCTCCCTACAAGCGTTAGCCAGTGCTGCAACAAAAGCATTAAAGTGTCCATTCTCTCCTGCTTGCGGGTCGGTTCATCTGGTATGGACGTTTACGGCTGGCCATGTATCCTTGATTTTGGTGACATCCACGTTCAGTTTTCGTCCCAGGAGTGGTCTCGTCTCACGTGACGTGAGACAGAACTCGGTACAGACCTTTGTCACTTCTTCAGCGAACTTATTACCTCCAACCACGCGTGGGTCAGGCAACTGCCCATTGGCACTTTCCAAATCCTTCATGGTCCATGGTCTGTGGAAAAGCACTGTGCACCCTTCTGGACTGCAACTTCAACCGTTTGGGCTTGCAGAACGACCTGGTAAGATGATCATACGCGAAACCACTCATCGTCTGACTCATCATCCAACCTGGGGACATTGCGAGCAGGCCCTGGATGACTTTCTGTCTTGGAGTGGCCATTATCATTTGGGGCTTCTTGCTTCAGTTGGTTGCACGCACGATTTGTTATCGATTTTTTAGCAGACCCTGAGGTGGAGTCTGCTGGCTGGAACCTTCGCCAGGTGGTTCTCGTAGGGGGGCTGCAGGTCTTCGAGGGCAGTCATCAAGGTCAGGGACTTGAACAGACTTTAGAGACTGTACAGCATTGTTCGGTTATTTACCGGGCATATCTGCGTGTGCACGAGTGTTTGTACGCATATTTGATCCATAGTTTACTTGAGGCTTCCTTTCTCTGATATTAGCCTCAGCCTTCTACACGTTATAAGCATCAAATTCGCAGATTCTATTTTTCCCTTCCATTTCTCCTTCTCTCTCTCCTCCAACCTCAATTTCCAACTGTCTTTTAGTAAAATATCCCCCCTCCGGAAAACCACATTCCTTGATCATTAATTCTAACTGCTTTAGAGACTCTGGGCCATAATTATTTATCACGTAATAAACTTTTGGTTGGCCATTCAAATTCCTCTGTGTACCCTCTTTTTGTTTGCTCTTGTCGGAGCCCATTTTCAGTGTTACTGAAAAAGCGTTCAGCTCTCTCTATTTCACTTACGGTACTGTTATCCTTTTCCCTTTGACTTGCTTTTTACCTCCAATGATCTCCTCTCGCATTGGGCGGGTCCGCTTCAACTCTTTGGTTTTAATAAACAACGAAACCACGTACCTGGCACGTTTTTGGAGACTCCAACTAAGTCAGTGTTTGTTCCAGTTCGAAAACCGCCCTTAAATTGCTGTCTCTCAAACATTCTCGAGACGGCAATCCTTTCTCTTTAGTTTTGATCGAATGCCGCGTGAGAGTTTACTGAACCGTTTTCATGATTCATTTATTCGCTTAGAATGTGTCTCTGTATAGGATTACTTAAGCCACGACTCTTACCCCGACCCGATTCAGTCCAGACCCCGGCGCCGGGACGATCCACAGATTCCCAGACCTCTCACGCAGTGGGGCCAATTTAGCGATCGAGATGAAGTAAAAGACCTTCAAGGCGCTGCCGCCTGCATCTCCTGGGAATCTTCAGAATCTTAATCCGTGATGGGGCGCTGGGCGAACCCCAAGTTTACTGTTGTTGAAATTAAATTGACTCGACTCAACTATTCACAAGAGCAATCAAAATGAGCTTTAATAATTTTAACCGCTGCATTGCAGAGGGACCATATGCACTTGACAAAAATGCCTTGTTCAAGGGCCCTGAGCCTAATTCATATACTCGTCTTACACTGTTTCTTATCACGCTCTCAAAGACAAAGACTGTGAAGATTTTAGTTGTTATTCTTTTCATTTCCTTGTTGTGGACATACTGTTCTTATATTTTTCTCTTGTTGAATATTTACAAAGTTCCGTAGAAACAAGGTATCCCTCGACTGCAGACCTCAGCGAAGTATCAGAAAGTTTTAAGTTTAGTAAAGCATCATTTTTCAAATGTTAGAGTATCTGGTTATCAGATTAAATGTTAATTTTGTTAATTTTCCATTACAGGTCGAAATAGGTGGACATCTGGGATGCTCGCGAATGGAATGCCTCCTCGTCCAAGCAAATGCAGTGGAGGTGCAGGAATTGGTAGAATTCTGACATGATCATTCTTGGCCTCCCAACGAACCACACTGCAAATTGAAGGAACCAATCCTCATCTTCCGATTGGGCAGCCAACATCTCAGAGCAGACAACATCGAATTATCCAATCTCAAATAACCACCTTTCCCATACGTGGACTCCCTTCCCAGCGCCGCCTCCCATCCACTCCTCCCTGCCACCAACCAGATTCATTCCTCCCCCTTGACAAAACAGTTCGTACCCTCCACATGACTTTACCTATCCCCACTTCACCACCGTATCCCTGCAACCCCCATTGTCTGCAGCTCCCCTGTACCTACTCGTAGTCCTGAAGATGCGTTAGATCTGGAAAATCGACTTCTCCACATCGTGATGCTGCATGGCTGATTGTCTGTTTTTGTTTCCAGCATAAGAAGTCTATTTTTATCTTCTCTTCCGCATATATAAGGCAACCAAAAGGAAGCCTACGTTTTCTGTAGGAGCCCTGCAGCTCAGAATGATACAACATTTTCCATAGCCAAAGTAGTACTCTGGAAATTCTCTGAGGTTTCCCACCTCTCAATTCTTTGAGAGTAGGAGTTAGGATGTCACGTTAATATTGAACAGAGTATCGCTGAGACATCTTCTGCAATACTGTGTTCAGTTTTGCTCGCCCTGTTATTGAACTCGAGAAAGTTCAGATGAGATTGACAAAGATGCTGCTCTGTGGAAGGTTTGAGTTACATTGAAAAGCTGGATAGAATGGGATATTTCTCACTGGAATATAAGAAGTGGACATATGAGCTTATAGAGACTTATAAAATCAAGATGTGTGTGGATAGAATTAATGTTGTGTTGTTTGCATTGACTTTCAAGACTCGGGACACAGTTTATTGTGAAAGGCTGATGATATAAGAAAATGTGAGGCAATAGTTTCAACAGAGGATGGTTTCAATGTTGAAGGAACATCCGCGAGATGAGATATTTGCGGCTATACCAGTTCCTATGGGAAATAACAAGTATAAAAGCATGAGAAGGGCTAAAGCATAAAGACCATTAGTAAACTATTGCAAGGAGTCGGTGAAATGTTACACTAATCGAGATGATGCATCAAAGGGACTGTGGAATGTGGCTACACCAATTAGCGGAGTCAGGCTGAAGCTGAAAGATCATTGAGACGGAATAAGATAGCAACAATCAGTGAAGGTAGACTCGCCTGCTGAAGATCAACGTTGGAAGGACGTAATTGTAAATATTTAATCAGCCGTTAGCAGGGTCAGCATGTCAGGTTGCTGGAGACCATTGTGTCAAAATGTGACAGCACTTACTGAATTAGTAGCTAGCAGGGTTAGCCTGAGATTAAAGACCATTTTGGTAAATGTGAGAGCAAATATCTATCATGACAGATTAGAATAAGATTAAGTTTAATGTAGTAAAGATTATAGTGGCGGAAGTAGAGAGGTGGGTGGCACAGTTGTTAGCACTGCTGCCTCACAGTGCTAGAAACCCGGGTTCAATTCTCGCCACAAGAGACTGAGTGGAGTTTGCACAATCTCCCCGTGTCTGCTTGGTTTTCTTCTGGGTGCTCCGGTTTCCTTCCACATTCCAAAAATATGTGGGTTAGGTGAATTGGCCATGCTAAATTGTCCGTAGTGTTGGGTGACGGGTTAAATGTAGGGGAATGGGTCTGGGTGTGTTGCGGGTCGGTGTGGACTTGTTGGGCTGAAGGGCCTGTTTCCACACTGTAAATAATCTAATCTAATTTTGTAATCTAAAAAGAATTAACGGGAACTAAGCCTGTATATGTCTACTGAGATAACCCTAACTAACACCGTTGGACACGCTGATAAGCTAGAAGGAAACATGATAACAAAAATGTCTCAAGATCAACGCACCCCGAGGTTCGTGGACAATCAAGCGTTAGCTTGTTGGTTGTCACAGCTTTTGTTTGCAAATAAAATATTATCTTCTTGAAGAATACTGTTCGTCTCCTAGCAGTTCTCAACAATTCTCTACGACATTACCTTTACAAAAACAGTTATATATGTACATGAATAGGAATGTTTTGTGGGAATCTGGTTTGGGACAGGCAAGTCGGACGAGTTTAGTTTACAATTATTTTCGTCAAGCACTAGTTACACAAAACCGTCTGTTTCCAAGCTGTTTGATTCTGCGATTCAATAACTCTATAGCTATCCTTCCAGACAGTGCATCCCAGACGTCCAGCACACGTGTGGTAAGATCTCTTTTTTTCAAATCTTCTGAAAATCTCCTGGGTTATTAAACCTGACTTGATCATTCAAGAAATGTCAACATTTGCTTTCTATCCATCGAGACTATCTCTCTCGGAATCGTTTGGACTTCGGTCACTAAGCCCCTCAAATGTTCAGAATTAAAGAGAACAATTTAAGATTACGCAGCCTCTCTTCATGGCTGAAACATCCCATCCCGGTAACAGCCTGTTGAATCTGCATTACACCCTTTTTAGTAAAACCACGTCTTGTTATATGACGCTCTGTCATGTTCTGCCAACCTATTACACAACTGATGAAGGCCCGCATCCTGGTTACCTTATAAAATAACTTGTTGATTTGTCCTGCCAATTTCAGAGATCCCTATGTCTGTATTTGTTGATATCATTGAAAGTGTTAGCAGAACTGCAGGCGTAAAACGACTTCCAATTGGAGGAACAGCTCCATTTAATATCTTCCACAGGTACGCTCTTAGAAATCAAATTTTGGCCATGTGGACTTCCGCATGATGGCCTCGTTACTGCCATTTTGAGAAACATGTGAGACCATATCTTTTTTGATATATTTTGGTGGTGACGTCCGATGATTTCCACAGAGTGTCCATGAATTAAGTGTATGATCGTTTCTTTGTGTGGAATTACTTCCAGGGCCAGCGAAAACATGGTCATAGATGTGATTTGTGACATAGCGATGAGCCCAAATGTGATTATACAGTAATACAAAATATATACTTTTCACCGCTAACTCCAGTTACACATGTTTTAAAATTTGAATCAGAATTTCGTGTCCAGATTTTCCAAAATTGACTGTCAATTCTCAGAAATTCAGAATCTAGATTGAAATCATGATGCTTATAACAGTCAAAATCTGAATTTGCTTCAGGGTGCGTGGATTCTGTATCATTTCAAGGGTCAGTGTTTTTGTTAGGATCTGTATCATTTTCAGAGTTTCTATTAAATTAGTGTTGGGCCCTGGTTTCAGAATCTGGATCACTGTAAAGGTTTATGCAAGTTGAAAAATTTCTATCAGTTTCAGGGTCTGTCTTAGCGTCAGTATTTTATTGATTTCAATTATTTTTGGACTCTGCATCAGTTTTTTCCCGGGCTGTATTCGTTTCACGGTCCGTATGAAAATTACATTCTGAATTAGATTCAGGGATTGCATTTAATTACACTTCGAAAAGAAGTAACTTATGTCAGTATGGCTTTGTGCAGGGAAGCTGGTGTCTTAAACATTTGGTTCAGCTTATGCGGAAGAGACACAAGTGTTTGGTAAGTGTACAGCTACAGATATTATCCACATAAACTTTCCTAAAATTTGTGACACTGTTTCTCATGTTTGGGCGGTCTAGAATGTAAAGTCAAACGGGATCCACGGAACGTTTGCATGATTAAAACAAAATTAACTTAATCATCGAAGAAAGATAAGAATATTGGTGGATTTTTGCATAATGGCGAACCCTACCAAATGCTCCAGCGAAATATAGATATATTGGATGCAACACTGTCAAATGGTGGTTAATCCGTTAATATATTAAATGATGGATCTTGAAGTGGACTAGAAGAAGTGTGTATAACTTAAACACAGGACCATTAGAAGTATTGAAATACACAAGGATGTTGGGCTCCAGAGTGGTAACGCAACTGGACAAGGTGGTAAAGGAAACATACTCGCCTTCATTGGTGGTTGCATAGAGTATAAATGTTGGAAAGCTGGCAGCCGGATAAAACTTCCGTTCGGCTGCATTTGTCCTGCGGGCTTCTGGTCCCGGTAGGAGGAAGGATATGGACCTTGGAAAGTTTACTAACGTGGTTTCAGGAATTCTGTTGGATTGAACTCTATCACATTTCAGGAGGTTTGGGACAATCTGAGATTGTTTTCGCTAGAGCATTGGAAGTTGAGGGCCAATCTGAGAGAAGTACATAATATTATGCAAGGCATTGATCGAATGGGTAGTCGAAACCGGTCCCCAGGATGGAAATATCAAATGGTAAGGGTCGTAGCTTTGAGCTAAAGGCCCGGGGTGAAGATGCTAAAGGAGATGCGTGAGGTAGTGTATTTTTCACGCAGATGTTAGCTGCCTCAAATGCACTACCAGAGTGCTTGAGAGAAGCAAATGAGGTAACAACAGTTAAGTGAGAACTGGATACAAACCTGAAGAGGCAGGGAATAGGGGAATGTTGATCATATGATTCAAGACTAGATTTTATTACAATGGCAGCATGGTTGACACAGACAAGTTGGGTCTGTTGGTCTTCAATATTCTGTTAGAATCAGGGCCTTTATCAGAATCAATGCAAGCATCACTTGAACGTTTATTACTCGTTTCAGGGCTTTCATTTGTCCCAGACCTGTGCGAGTTACAGGGTCCGTGTTAGGTTCATGATTTTGCATTGGAATGTGGCATACATTTGTTCTGGATCTGTCTTAATTTCATGGGTTTAATCATTTTCAGCGTCTCTACTACTTGCTGAACACGTATTAGTTTAAAAAGACTCGCAATATTTTTCACAGAGTATAAATTTCCAGCACCTGCCATGGGATGAGTCTGTATTCCATTCTGTGTCTGCAATACCTTCACAGCTGCAACTTTTAGGAATCATTATCATACTTCTTTTTACCGATTTGCAAAGCAATTTGGTGGCAAGAAAAGCAAACACACGAGTTGGGTGTATGAAGGTAAATAATTCATTATGGTTAATAACCTCTCTGCTCGGCAAAGTATTGGAGACGATTTTGAGAGGATTTATGATTACTTGGAAAACCATATTTGGTTCGAGATCGCCAGTTTGAATTTGGGAGGTGCACGTCATGCCTCAAATGCCTGACTGAATACTTCGATAATGTAAAAAAATAATTGATTATGGTGGAACAGTGGATGTGGCAAACATGAATTTTAGCAAGTCATTTGCGAAGTTTCCACATTGTATGCTTATTTAGACAGTAATGAGGCATGAGCTTCAGTGAAGTTAGGCAGCATGGATACAGATTGGCTCACCCAAAGACGGCAGAGGTTGGTGTGGATGGAATACGTTCAGACTAAGACTCGGTGACCAGCGGTGTTCCGCAGGGAGAAATTCTGGAACCTCTACTCTTTGTGACTTTTAGGAAACATTTGGATAAGGAAGTGGAAGGGTGGGTTAGTAAATTTACCGTTGACACGAAGTTTTGTGGAGTTGTGTGGAGTTGTGTACAGTGTGAAGTTTTACTCTCGGTTGCAGCGGGTCATTAGCAGAATGCTGATAACAGGCAGAAGATATTCAACCTGAAAAATTGCTAAATGTTTCACTTTGGATGTTCTAATTTGAATGCAGAGACAGGATTAAAGACAGAATGCTTGCGGTGAGGAGGGGCAGAGGGATCTTAGGGCCTGAGACCACAGATCCCTTAAATTACCACTCAAGGCAACATTATTGTTGAGCAGGCATATGATGTTTTGGCTTTTATGAGCTGTGGGCTTGTGTTGAAGAGCTGCGAATTTATGCTGCAGCTCTAAAAAAACCCGATGAGACTATGCTTGGACTATTGTTTTCAATTCTGTCCGCCTTAAAAATGTGGAAACTTGAGTAAGAAAGTGCAGAGAAGGTTTACGAGTTTGTTCTGGGACTGGAGGGCGGGTCTTATTGAGAAAGTTAAAGGATCTAGGGCTATTTTCATTGGAGTGAAGAAGGATATGTAATGTCTTCATAGAGGTATACAAGATGATGAGGCACATTGACAGAGGGGATAGACAGAGACCTGACTATGGTGGAAATATCTACTGAAAGTGGATATAAATTTAAGGTGATTGGAGGAAGATTTATGGGAGATGTCGGATGTCAACGTTTTGTTTCACAGAGAGTGGTGGCTGCGTGGAATGCACTGTCAGCAGTGGTAGTAAGATTAGATACATTTAGGGCATTTAAGCAACTCTTGGATAGGTACATAGAAGATAGTACAATGAAACATACTAATTTAGTCTAAACTCAGACGAGGATTAAAGCTCGCCACAACATTGTGGGGCTAAAGAACATTACTATTGTCTACCGTTTTAAGTTCGACAACAGACATTAGCGACTCTGTGTGCCAACTAGAGATTGACTTGATGACATGTGCAGTGAATCATTACAGTTGAGAGGAGACATCTTAGAAAATGCATGATTAAAACGAAACAATCAGAACTTTTATTCGCCAATGCTCAGTGCTTTATATATTTTCATGTGAAGTTTGAAGGTTTAACGAGTTAACATTTTATTTATAATAACAAATCAAACAAGCCAGGGTTGTGAATATATATGCAATAATTAAAGAATGAAAAGTAAAGTCCCTATCTCAGAAATTACCCTGTAGAAAATGGGCATTGCGTGGGGGTGCAGAAATGTACACCATGAAGTTGGGTGTGACCTTGTTCAATAAGATTGCTTGCATTCAACACCAGAGAGCTAAACTGGAGTTGATGGGAAACATATAGATTAAAAAATCGAAACAATCCATACTACAGCCAAAAAGGCCTCATGATCCACAATGTCAGGATGGGAAAAATATACACCAAACCAACTCTGCAGCCTTGCACATCTTTGCATTCCAAGTGTCCATCTAAATATATGCTTCTCAATTGAACTTCTCAAACTTTGCAAACGTTATAGAAAAAGGGATTTCACTGTACTTTCGTCATATGTTTGCTTACATTATTCAGTATAACAATTATAGTTATAAAATAAGCATTTGGAATCATTTGAGACACCAAGTGTCCCAGCGGTCATGCTTGTCTGCTAATTAAATGCTCGTGACTGTCATTCTTCAGAGTGTTGGAGGACGCAATTCAAATCAGAAAGCATTGGAAATACCGAGCAGTTCTGAAATTGCATTAGGGTGGGAAAGGGAATTACTGTTTTGCTTTGGATATGCTTCCTCTTCCTAAACTTGATAGTAATGATTTGTGGACTCCAGCATATTTTTCCGTCAGTTCAATACAGAGAGATTGTCACGAGGGTGCAGGCGACTTCACTCAGAAAGTGCATCGATCAATGGACAACATAAGAAAAATATACTACACCATATTGGCTATCATTGGTGTTCCAAGTAAGTGATTGTAAACTTTTCCAATGTTATAGATCTGAGGGTTCTTTTCCCCCAGTTAGTTGTACAATTGATTTACAGTACACATTCCTGCCAACAGCGAATGTTCAGTTCCATGAAACTTGCCATGTTAGTCCTTATTCTCAAGTTCTCCCCTTGACTGAAGTTTGGTACTATTAGGCTGAAGCAACCACTTGTGATCTTTGAATGCAATGGCGTAAGGTATTTTGAGATTTTGGTGATGTTCATTACTTGCGTGTGAGGGATCTGCATGCAGATTTCACTCTTTCACCACGGTATTAGACATATTTCTCCGGTTATGAATTATTATTTAAAGTTTTAAGTTCAAAAGGTAATTTCTGTAATTCAGAAGACTTGATTGGCTTCTCAGTATTCATTCCATTGGGTGATCAATAGTTAGAAATGTATTTGCAGATCAGGCCGTCGAGTAATTCGTAGAAAATGTCTATACTTTCTGATTTCGGGTATTTATAATCTCACCAATTGGTTAATTCTGTTCCATGTTATGAATGGTGGATCATTTTGCAGAATGGGCTACTTTCCGTTCGTCCATTTAGATGTCTGCTCAGCTAAGCTTATCCCTTCATAAATCAATGTGCAATAACCTAGAGCACAAAGAGGAGCTATGCCCAATGGAAATTTGATGTCAAAACAAAAGGACACCAGCAACACCAACATAAAATAATCTCATGGACACACTGAACAGGTCTGGCTGCATCTGTATTAAGGTTAATCATGTGTGAGCAAATAAATCAACGTGGAAATTGGATTTATGCTGTTTACTTGGTGCAGGTTTGGGAAATTGAAAGAATTAAATAGAAAAGTTAAAAAAAGAGAGAAAGAGAAGCACTACTGATAAGAGGAGCGGGAATAAAATGTTTTATTCGTGAGCCGAGAATCAGATGTACAGTCACGGAGACCTAGCGCATATAAAAAGGCTATTTGTCCCAACATATCAGTGCCCCCCAGCAACAACTTTCTCACTCCTCTAATCCAATTTTCTTGCCATTAGCCAAGAGACCACCAGCAAAAATATGTAAATATATGAAAATAGCCCACTGTGTCTGCCAAAAAAAAACGCCATTGAAACGCAGACATGATGGTGTGGACATGGGAAATCAACATGAAGGAGATGCAACAAAACCACGCAAAACAGAAAACGTCAGAAAAGCACGGCAAGTCTTGCAGAATCTGTACAGACAAATCACAGTTAATGTTTCTGATTCAGTAACACTGACTCAGAACTAAGCTAAGGAGAGTGTGTGCTCCTTCTCCTAACCTCGCATGACTTCACACCCTCAGACCAATCCAGCACCCCAAAGTGGATCTTTCCCACATCAGTTGCAGTGCTTGCCTATCAACCTCCTCCCTCATCTTCCATCTATCTATATTACAGCCTTGAGTACTTAATATTCGGTTTGACAATTTAAGAATATGAATTCAGACCTGCATGCACAGAGTATCTATCTCCTTCTCGCCTATCAATAGAAATCCCCTCACATTTTTTCCCTGCCTCTTTCAGCAACATCTCCATGCAATGTATGAAATGAATCCATACAGTTTGGAAACAGACCATTTCAATTCCAATTCTTTATTTTTTGCAGTAAACCTGGTGGCAATTGCTATACTATCCCGGGGAAGGTGCGGCCTCTCAGCCTGCACCACTCGCTACCTGGTAGCCATGGCAGCAGCTGATCTAATGGTCATCATTGCAGAAGTAGTGCTGAGGCAATTCAGGTATTATTATTTCCCATTATGTTTTCTCGACATCACTCCAGTGTGCAGTGTGACCTATTTCTTGGCTCGTGCAGCTGCCGATTGTTCCGTCTGGTATACTGTGACTTTTACGTTTGATCGATTTGTCCTCATTTGTTGCCAGAATCTGAAAACAAAAGATTGCACCAGCAAAACTGCAGGCGTGGTTTTAGCTGAAACCAGCCTTCTGCTTTGTTCCAAAAACGTTCCATTCTACTTTGCATATGAACCTGGAATGATCATTGACAACGTACCATGGTAATGTCATACGGAACCAAGCTATTACACTGATCCTTCATGGTTGGGATTTGACTGGCTCGATACAGTTTTAACGCCATTGCTCCCATTCACTTTAATTCTCCTGCTTAACGCTCTGACAGTCCGATACATTTTAATGTCTAGTCGAGTGCGCAAGTGTTTGAAGGGTCACGGCAAGGGAAGAGACATAGAAATGGAAAGCCGAAAGAAATCAGCAATTTTACTGTTTACTATATCGGGAAGCTTTATACTTCTATGGCTAAACCGTGTTATATATTTCATATGCTACAGAATTACAGGAACTGATCCCTTGAATTACAACAGTTCATCGTATGTCTTTGGAGAAATTGGATTGATGCTGAGAAATTTAAGTTGCTGCACAAATACAGTAATTTATGGAGTGACCCAGGCTAAGTTCAGGGAACAGCTCAAGATTGCAGTGAAGTATCTGTGTACAACAATAATTCAATTTCTCACTAAACAGCACAATTGAAATTAGTGGAAACGTGGTTCATAATTACGACGTGCTTCGTATGCAGCAATACCGTAGAAAGTTGAATGGTGGAAAGGTATGAGTGACGAGATTTCTACATTCTAAACTCATACACTTGAGGGTGAACAATATGACTATCCTTAACACTCAGCAACGCCGTCGAGGTTTCGCGCATGTGCTGCCCTTCCTTTGCACTCAGCTTGCAACAGCCTCAGGGGACTGAAGAATTTAATCCTTTTACATTCAGTCTGTTTCACACTTTCTCCTCCCTGTGCTCTGATATCGTCGACTTGAAAGCCTTTGTTACGACACCAAATCTTTGCAACGCTCAAAGTCTTGCAATATTTTAAAAAACTGAAAGATTTCCAGTCATCATCCGACATTTCAGATCTTGCAAAACTCTCCATCTCTGTATAGCTGACATTTCGAAAATGGAATCCACATTTACGTCCTCCAGCACTGACAATCTCCCCTCCAATATCCCCGACAGTTTCCTGTTTCATTTAACACCTTCAAGTAATGCAAATCTTTCAGTTTCTTAGTCGTGTCCATCTCTTAACAATATATGTCGCAGTAACAATGAGAAAGTCCTGCAAAAAATGGCTTTCAGGGATATTGCAACATCAAAAGACACACAAAGACTCTAACACCAGAGAAAATATTGACACTTTCTGCAGATTCTCCAGGCTTCGTTATCATCTCCAGACCTTGTGCTGGCCCACAAATTCCGTTGTCTCATCGACTCCTAATATCCTTCACTATCTGTCTTACTCTTCCAGAACCTGTACCCTTTCCAATCAATCTCACCTCTTCCAGCTCACTTTCGCCTCCATTTCTGAAAAACCACGATAGATTTCTCAGTATCTCTCTAAATTTCTGAAATCTCATTGTGTCCCGAAAACACTCGCTGTTTCTTTGTTGCATGCTCCAGTCGCTGCACTCAGTTTGCTGACTGTCATCTTTTACGGCTTTGCAACTCTGAGTCTCTCTGTGTCATACATTGCAATCAACCAACCTTCCTTTTTTTCATCTTGTAAAACAGTGCACATCCTCATTCCATATGAAACCTTACATGGACACAACAATGTTCTCATTCAATGTAATCGTCTCCTAAGTTTCTCCTACCTGCCTCCTCTTTGTAACATCCACCGACAATGCAACCCACCTTCTATCTTTGATACAACTCATCTCTTCAACATCACATTTCTTTCAACTATGCCGGATCCTTAATGTTCCTGAGTTAACTCGACACCGTTATTTTTTGAGTCCTTTAATGCTTAATATATTCACAATTGGTGGACATGTGAGCTCAGGTACCTAAGAAGTTCCTTCCAAAAAGTATCAGCGAGTCACAGATCCACAAAACACAGAAACAGCACTTTGAATGCTTCTCATCCTGACCACAGGTTGGGGGAGATTTAGAAAAATGAAGCAGGGAATAACCTTCAAATCACTTAGAACTGTCAACTTCTTAAGAATCTGCAGAAAGTAACACATCGTGAACTAATATCTTTCTTTATCTGGATATAGAGGCCAAAGACCTTCAACACTGTAAAACAAATGGACAATTAGGTCTGCACTGATGGAATGCAATTACGACACGACTCGAATGCAATTCTCAGCCCCTTGGCACTGCAAATAACGCTCTAAATACTTCTTCAATGTTGCGAGGTTTTCTACCCCCAGCAGCCATACAAGCATTAAATAAGTTGCCCACCACCCTTCAAATGAAATTGTATTTCCTCAAATCTTCTAAAAACTTGCAACAGCTTTCGTAAAATTTATGCATCTCTGTCATTAATCCTTTGGCGGACATATTTCGTCATCTCCACGCTATCTTTACATCTCCAAATTTTCTTCACCACAATAGTGCCCCTTTTCATTGTTGCCTGTTCTGGTGTGAACCAAAAACAGTGTTTCCAATTTCACTTCACAACTGGAACTATCCATCCTGGGTATAATTTTTCAAAGTATCCTTTACGTCGTCTCCAGTGCACTCACATACATCCTGCAACATAGATTCTGGGACTACACATAATATTCTAATTATGGCCTAACGAATATTTTGTACATTCGCGGAATTGCCTCTCGGCTCTTAAACTCTCTATTAAAGGATAGACCTCCATATGTCTTCTTACCTGATACATTAAGAAAATTATATGCATGCATATCAGAGTCTGTCGGCTCTTTCGTGCGAGCCATGGTCCGACCCGTCATAATTTATTCCCTGGTAATTTTGTCCTGCCCAAGCACACCATCCAACATTGAAAGAGATTCTTCGTGCTGACTGATCAGTGATGCTGAGGGAAGACGGACCTTTATGGATGAAGGTATTTCGATTTGATGGAATTTAACTGACACTACAAGAGATGTCGCCTGACTCTCGTTTCAGAGAATCAGTGCACATCACCAAACTAAATAATAAAAACTGTAAATGACATTAAACCGAAAATGACATTGATATCTTTGCACACCTTACAGGAGGTACTGGAATAGACAATGTAATTACAATGAAATAGACGAGAACAGCCCAACTCAAAATATGTCAAATGAATACCTTAGACAGTTAGTTTTCTAATCTTGAAGTCAAGTACCAGGCGTTGCGTTGACATGAAATTTGATTGTGCAAAACAATCAAGCATGAAGGAAAATACGCGCTATTCATGTCCTACCTTTAACGCAAAGACAAAACCAGAGGAAACAAAAAGGATTGGATTATCTACTGAAATATTTTACAAAATACTAAACAGCTGTTAAATATCTGCTCCAGTATAGTAACATTCCTCTGCATGGCACAGTCAGTAAAACAGATCGCATCAAATATATCTCTAGCAACATTATGAGAACCCCAGCTTTTAGCTGGTCGAAACAGAGCTTCGACTTCCAGCGTCAAGTGCCCAGTGCTGCGACTGGAAGCTAACCTAAAAGTCCTGAAGATCGCGAAGCATGGTCGAATGCATTCAGCTTACTTTAGTTGTTCCAGTTTTGAAAGGATAAAGAACCAAACACTCACAGGTTGCTGAATTAATTGACTTGAAGCAGAGTGCTCGATGTTTTCAACTACGCTTTATTAAGAAACATACAGCGCTTAAAGCCATAGTACATCCATGCTTCCTTCGTTGAAAACAAAGATTGCTTCACTTTCTAAGCAAAATCGGTCTGCCATTTTTCGAACCTGACAATGCATGCACATTATATTGACGGTAGGCATGCGAGTTATACCTACTACAGTCCATGTCAATCCATTGTATCTAACACCCCTGAATATCATCGTCTATGTTCATCCACATTACGACAATGCGTTGGCAATTTTGTTCTCTCAACCTGCCGTTTGTATAATTTTCAAATTGTATGTTTACAATTGTAAGCTCCAAGTTTATATCCTTGTATATTTACCGTTTCTTTCACCAAAACGTTAAGGGATAGAATCAGTCATAAATCAGTAATTGTCTCCCACACAATACTAGCGAAGTAAATTTTGAAATGTTGAAACATCTACACAAAATTCAAGATGTCCCTCTCAATTGTAGAATATTTCTCTTAATGATGATTTATTTTCCTCAAAAAATATCCAGTAGGTCTAGCTTCTTATCATCCTCATTCGAGGTATCGCCATGACACCAATATCACTCATGTGAATAGCAAATTTGAATGGCTTTGCGCAATTAAGTGTGGCTAACATTGGGTCAATGTTAACTGTAGCTTTCACAGCTTTGAATGCATTATCACATTCCTCACTTCTTCAAACCGTCGGTCGGTAGAACAACCAGACAGCTAATCCTCAGTCCAAACTTCGGATATTAAATCAGTCGTTCCCAGAAATCGTGGTATTTTCCGCTTCATCAATGATCCTGGAAACTCTCCAGTTATGTTTCTTCTCACATCCCGTGGTGTCATATATCCATGTCCAACTATATCGTCAGGGAGGTAACCTGGACTTGTGCTGACTCATTCCTCAGCATCTTTATAACCAGACACACCTCCCAAAATCAATGTACCAATTCTGATTGATGCTCCAGTTAATTATTACACGTGTGACTGAAAATTGCCAGATCGTTGATGCACACCACACCACAAAACTGCGTAATCCTGAAATGACATTACTGGCCATGTTTGAAATGTAGCTGTCGCATTTTTACTTTAAAACGCATATCTTTGAACTCCATTCCACGTCATGAATACTGCTCTTCTCGCCATGAATTCCATAAAGCTCAACATTATTTTAGCAAAATATCCTCCGAATTACATGTCTCCTTATCTCACACTTTCAAAGATTGATTGTAATAGCACTTTTAAAAAAATGCTTATTTATTTGATGCCAGTGAGTAAGCATTGCTTACGGAAGTGAAATCTGGAAAGAGATCTGTCACTTTATTCTCACCAGTTTCCTGATAAGTTTGCATATTCTCTCGCAGCTTTTTAACTTTCAATGTACTGTTCTTTGCGAATTCAATAAAACTCTGCAATTAATCCTGTTTTCCAGCATTTGTCTTCCCAGTGTATTTTTCTATGATGCGGAAGAACCGGTGTTGGGCTGTGTTGGACAAAGTTAGAAACCACACAACACCGAAAGGTAATGTTTTCGCATAAACCTGTCGGGCTCTCACCTGGTTTTCTTCGAAGCATTCAATGCTTCAATTTCATGTGTCTACGTTATTACAGTGAAAACACTCGAGATATCTTACCACCCATTGGGCCTCATAGTTTTCTTTTTCCCAATTTTCAGCTTGTCTTCAATGAGATCGGCTTTTCCTTTAAGACCAGAGGATTTCTCTTTTCACCAATTTATATTCCCCAAAATTGGTGCTGGAACACCAAATTTATTTATGATACAGCTCCTTATCATATTCCAGTACAACTGCAAATCTTAAAGCCTTAATTGTCTGCTCTTCACAAGAGTTTTAATTGCTTCAAAAACTGATTTTTATAACTGCTTCAAAATAAGTGCCTAAAAGCGTCAAATGCTTGGTCGATTTTCAATGCCTTTATGAAGGCATTGCGTTGTTTGCTTCTTTTAAATTCCATTTAACTGATTTCCTTCTTAGATGCCTAAAACTCATGCTGTGTCAGAGAACTCTCCAATACACATTCAACAAAAACTGACCCAAGTAAAAAAACTTGAACTATATTATTCCCACTCAATATGGTAAAGGTAAAGAACCCACGACAACTACTCTGTTACAAGCATTCCTTTGAAAATCATCTTTGCTATCCTCTCCTCTCCATCCCTGGAACAATTCAGAGGTCAGTAGAAACCTTACAACAGGTGACCTGATCTTTCCTGATTCTAAACTGAGCCCAATCTACCTCAGTGGGCGAGTCTTCAACCATTTTCTCAGCTGCTATAATACTACACTTGATTAACATGGCAAAATTTATCGTTTATCATCGTCTCTGTTATTGTGGTTACATTTAATTCCTGGATTCTGCAACAACGAATCCTGTCCCTCCTCGAGCCATGTCTATGAATTGGTCACAAATTCGAAATGTCAGGTCCCAACCCATGTTCATGCACCCTATTCTGGATGCTGCTGGAATTAACACAACATCCTGCAACACATTTACACAACATCCTGCAAACCTGTCTTTGACCTCACTACTCTCAACCTTCTGTAAAATGGAACTGCAATTGAAGTGTCCATCTCCCTGTTGCATTAGTTTAATCTCCCTGAATTTAGCTGGAATGGCCAAGCTGATCTACCCATGGTTTCAGGGGAAACAATGGATGACTCAGCCATGCAAAATGCAGGGTTACAGGTATAGACAGCGGGATGTGTTGGTGGATACATTTGTTTGTATGAAAGGCCCGTTTCCATTGCGACACCTTGTCTTCATCCTTCAGCTAAGAGAACTCGCTTTTATTTTATTTATCTGATACATGGTCTTTATAGATCCATAAATGGTTTAGGTCCCTCACTCAAATTTCTATGCTCTGAAGTAAAGAAACCGAGATTATTCTGCCAAGTTAATTAAGCTGCATACATAGTATAATCTACACACAAATAAAAACAGACTCACCCACAAACTGGTACATACTCACACACTCACGCAGACCCTCCCTCATATGCACGTTCTCTCTTAGGCACACACATATATATATATATATATATATATACACACACACACACACACACAGACACACAGGCAGATACACACACACACACAAAATCTTGCAGTCTTATTCTCCATCACTGTCACGCAAAGACGCTATCTGGCATGCATACAAACGCTACCACACACATTTTCTCACTTTTTCTCTCCCTCATATGCACACACACACACACACACACACACAACCACAGACACACACATGTAAGTCGATGGGATGAATTGCATTTGCAGAAACCATTCAACTTTGTTGAAAATGCATAAAATCCGCATGCAGTCAGGTTCATTTTTTATAAGCCATGAGACATTTTATAAAATCCTACGTTAGAAATAGTCAGGATTGGAATATATGCACACTCTGACAACACACCTTTAATATATTTTCTGAAATAAGGTGTGGTCTTCCTTTTATGAAACTTTAAGTAATCTCAGGCATATGGCGTGAAAGAGGTTCTGGGATTCATATATGGATTAATTGAAACCTGCAGTCCATTCGAAAATATGAAAGACTGAAGAACAATCCAGGTTAGTTCAATATATTGCATCAGTGTATGATATTATTGATATTTTGCTAAAAATTCTGTATCCTATAATCCGACTGCAACAGCTACATGACGAAGGAGCAGCGCTTCCTTTGTCCTTCCAAAAAGACACGTTGAACAAAAAACCTGATGTCATGTGATCTTGAACTTTGTTATATCCAGTCCCACACAAGCATCTCTAAAATTGCATAAACAGTTCGTGACTTTGAAGAATAGACAGTTCTACAGGAGGGTCATGGAATTCTATTTCGGGAATGTGAAATCTTGGATCAATCAAATGAAGCAACTTGAATTCAATCACCTGCTCCTCAGTTTCTCTCATGCAGTTGCTCATTAAAGCGAAATAATCAGGAGCACTTTCAACAAGTGATGTAGATGAGATTGCCTTCCATAGATTGTTTTGCATTTGAAGAAAGAATTATAACTGAGCACTCCATGGCCAGGTTATCTTGATTATCAGATCAACTTGGCAGGAATTTCAGGACATGAGCATTGAAGAGAAACATTACTTCCTACTTTCCCCAGTTATTTGATCAGAATCACACGTGCCAATGTAATCCATATCATTCTGTACCTACATCAAAATTTCCTCAATACTTTATTACCGTATCACTTTCTGGTATCCAGAATTAAGTATTAGTAAGTATTGGACATGGTTAAGAAGCGCTTTCAGAAAATGAAGCAAGGTTTATACAATTCGAACTTCTGCAATAGATGGGGAAATCTCAAGTTGTCTCCTTGAACAATAGAAGGGTCACAGGAGAGATCGAATTGAAATATTCAGAACTGTGAGAGGAGTGCAAAAAATGTAGAGATTGTTTCGAAACCTGAAATGATTATCGAATCATCGAGTCAGAAGGCACAGATACAGAGCGTTTGATCCAGCCCTTCCATGCCCAACCATAATTCCAATCCAAGTTAGATGCCACTGACTGTGGTTGGCCCTCACCCCTCCACACGTTTCTGATTGGTGTCCTTATCTAAAATACTTTAAACATTGTAACTCTACCATATCCATCACTTCGTCTGAAAGTTCAATCCACATACTAACTACTCTCTGCAAAAAAGGCTTTGTTTCAGTTTTAATTCTTTCTCCTCTCCATTAAAAAAAATCGGAATACTTTCGAATTGCCCCACCTGAGTGAATATAAAAACTATTGATAATCACATTATCTATGCATATCATTATTTTATAAGCCTTAATAACGTCTCCTGTCAAGTTGCTACGCTCCACACAATGCATCTTTTGACAGATTTATGAAGAAAATTCATGGGGCAAAGATGTAAATAAATATTGATACGAGAACATTTGAATAAGGCGGAATTTCACGTTGTAAGTGTTTTGCACAGGGAAATCTTGGACCTGAAATAATGTACGAGGGTGGGTCAACAGAAACTCTGAAGAAGCAATTGAACAAATCTTGGAAAGCAATGACGTGCAGTATTACGGGTGCAGGTTAAAAGCATGTTCCTACATGGTGAAGTCTTAAGATCAGGTCTGGGAATGTTGAAGGAAGTATCTCAGTCTGGTTGGACAATTCTTTGACATGCGGGAAACCGGAACTGAACAAGAGGTCTTCTTTTTCGGATTGTCAACGTTTAGTCAGTGGAATTCCACACGGTTCCGTAATCTAAACTGTTTGCAATATGTATTAATCAATTGGAAGAATTAAGTAAACGCACCGTAGTCAAATTTTCAGACTGCAAAAAATAGTTGTAACCTTAAGTTGCAAGGTAAGAAAGTTTGCACAGTGATTTCGATTGTTCATGTAAATTGCATAAAGTTGACAAAGGGACTGTACTTTGAAAAAATGTTGACCATGGTGGAAAAATAAAAAGAGTAAAATCATGATGATTTAATTGTGGAAATATGCAGGAATTTGCAACACATCGGGATGTCGGGTCACTCGCGCATGAAACAATGAAAACTAACACGTGTGAAGCAAGCAATCAGTAAGGTGAAACGAATATTGATTCTTATACGAAACTGGTTGTATAATTAGAATGCAAAGTGCGAGTGAGACCACCCGTGGAGAATTGTGATAGGATTCTTGGCAAAGACCAGGTGACTAACAAGAACATTTTCCTACGTGTGGACCTAAAAAGTCCAAGGAGTAATTTTAAGGTCAGACGAGGAAGATTTTTAATGAAAAACAGAGGCAATTTTATTTCACAAACATATGGACGTGGACTGACCTACTAGAGGAAGGAGTGAGTCCAGGTACATTTATAACGTTTGCTCACATTGGATAACTAAAGCAAAGGGAAATTTTCAGAGGGATACGCATCAAACTCAGTGAAGCAAAACTGCTATGGCTTTGGGAACAAAAGTGGTCGTTCACAAATGAATCATAGAAGACAAAACATAGAACGTCATAACGCCCTTCGGCACTCGATGTTCTGCCGACCTGAGATACAAATGCGAAGCTCATCGAACCGACATTATTTTCTTGTCATCCTATGTATATCCAATCATCATTTAAATGCTCGTAAATTTAATGATTCTCTTGCTGTTACAGGCAGAGTGTTGCATGCAGTTAAATCTCTGCGTAAAGAAAATACCTCTGACATCTGTCATGCCTCTGCCCCTCTCATTTTTAAGCTTTGTCCCTTCGTGCTAGACATCACCGAGGAAAAAAGGCTGTCTACTGTTTACCCTATCTAATGTTCTGATCATCTGGTATGTCTCTATTAAGTCACCTTTAAACTTCTTCTCTGTAACGAAAACAGCCTCTAATCCCTTAGACTTTCCTCATAAGATATTAACTGGTAAATCTCCTCTGCACACTTTTCAATGTTTCCACGTCCATCCTATAATGCAGTGAGCAGAACTGGACGCAACATTTACGTGCGACAGCATCAGAGCTTTGTATAGCTGCAACATGACCTTATGGTTCAAAACTCAATCTATCGACCAATTTAAAGTTACAAATCTTATGCCTTCGTAATAAACCTATCACGCTGCGTGGCAAATTTCAGGTATCTACGTACATGGACGCCTAAACCTCTCTGCTCAACCACACTACCCTGCAACTTACTATAAGCAGAGGTCCCTGTATTCCTGTAACTCCTTCTGAAGTGAATCACTTCGCAATTTTCCGCATTCAGCTGCATCTGCATTCTTTGCCCAAATCTGCAGCTTATCTATGTGTCTCTGTAACTCTATTATATCCTTCAGCACTATCCACAACTCAATGGACCTTAATGTCATCCGCAAATTTACTCGTCCATCCTTTCATACCCTCATCCAGATCTTATATAAGAATGACAAACGTCAGTGGCCGCAAAACAGAGCCTTGTGGTACGCCACCAGTAACTGATCTACACGATGAACATTTCCCATCAACCACCACCCTCTGTCTTCTTTCAACCAATCACTGATCCAAACCGCTACATTACCCACAGTCCCACACCACCGTACTTTCTGCAATAGAGTTCCACGGGAGCCTTATCGAAGTGTTTACGAAAATCCAAATGCACCACAACAACCGCTTTAATCACCTTCTGAAAGAACTGAAGAAGATTTGTGAGAAACGACCTAACTTTCACAAAACATTGTTGACTATCCCCAATCCAATTACCCGTTTAGAGATTATTATAAGTCTTGTTTCTTACGATCCTTTTCAACACTTCAGCCACAACTGAAGTAAGGGTCGCTGGTCAATAGTTAACTGGGTTGTCTCATTTAACCTTATTGAACAAGGTGACAGCATTTCCTCTCTCCAGTCTTCTGGTATTACCCCTCTAGACAATGACGGAATAAAAAGCAACATCAAACTTCCCCTAATCTCCACTCTGGCTGCCCATAGTGCAGCAGGTTGACTCCCAGCTCAGCGGATTTATCTATCCTTACACGTTCCACAATTGCTGACATCATCTCCTTGTCAAGCTCAATCCCGTCTTGTGTAATAGCCTTAATCTCAAAATTCTCCTCCACAACATAAGATTTTTCCAGTGGCAAAACTGACGATGCACATTCAGTCAGTGTCTTTTCAACTTCCGCACACTCCACGCACAACTTCCCACTAGGGTCCTTGACTAACCCTAAATTTTCTCTTGTCATTCTCTTAGTTCTGACATACTTTAGGTTTTTCATTGCTCCTACTTATCAAAGACTTTCCATGGACCCTTCTGGCTCTTCCTAGCTCTCTCTTTACGTCTTTGTTGGCGAACATGTAATTCTCAACTGCACTCACTGAGCCTTCACATGTCCTCTTTACGTAAGCTCCATTCATCCTTTTGACAAGAGATTCAACTTATTTCATAAAACACGTCTCCATCAGTCGATCACCTCCTCCCTGCCTAACATGTACATAATTATCAAGGGCACGCAGAAGCTGTTCCATGAACAACCCACACATTTCAATTATGCCCATCCCTAGAAGTTGCCTTATCCAGTCTGTGCATCCTAAGTCACACCCATAATTACCTTTCCTCTCGATGTAACTCTTGTCCTGCGGTATCTACTAACCCATTTCCGGTGTTAAAGTAAACGTAAAAGAATTGTGTAGGAGAAAGTCATGATTGCAAATTGGTGGAGATTAGAGTCTAGAAAGTGAGATTGCCGATGTTAGACATCAGTATAGCGAAAATGAGGACTGTAAATGCTGGAGATTCGAGTCAAGAAAGTGAAGTAACATATTACATCAACGAGTGTTGTAGTGTTTGGACTCAAAACCACTACTCAAAAAGCTTAGAATTTAAACACAGAACTACAGAGCGGTCAGCCACAGTGGCACGTGCCACGTTTGTCCTCTGACCTCCAGGGTGAACACTTCAACTCTCCCTCCCACTCGACCCAGGTCATGCAGGCCTGGGAGCACCTCCATCGCCTAACCCTCACTCTCAGCGCCAGGAGGAGAACACATCATCTTCAACCTTGGGACCCTGCAACCACACGGAATTAATGGATCTCACCAGTTTGCTCATTTCCCCTCCCCCAACTTATCCCAGTCTCAAGCCTACAACTGGGTCACACCCACGCGGCCTGTCCTTGTCCTTCCCAACTATCCACTGCACGATCCTCGCCGATCCATGACATTCTCCCCCACCTTCACTCATCTATTGAATTCTGAGTTACCATCCTTCCAGTGCTACCCCATCCATTTATCTCGCAGCTCCCCTCAGTGCACAAGCATCATTCATGATGAAGGAATCATACCCTAAGTGTCGATTCTCCTGCTCCTCTGATACTGACTGACCTGCTGTGCTTTTCCAGCACTGCACTCTCGATTCTCGTCGGTCTGAACCTGTTGTAGCTTATCTGTCTATTTCCCACTATCCTCACAAACGACAAGAGCACCTCACTAGTGAATACAGAAGGAACATTTGGATTGAGATCTTCGCCTATCTCCTGCGACTAAAGGCACAGATTTCCATCCTGGGAGAGACAGAGGTGGGAAAAAGGATTTGGCGAGTTGCATTACTGGTTCGAGAGGATATCACAGCTGTGCTGAAGGACAGCATTCTGGATGACTAGAGTAGTGAGGGAATATGGGTAGAGTCCCGAAATAGGAATGGTGAGAACAGAATGTTAGGGTTGCATAGGCCTCGTAACAGCGATCATGAGATGTTGGAACACAAATGTTGACAGATAATGGAAAGATGTAGGGGCAATAGAGTGATGGTGATGGGAATTTCATACTTTTCCCAACATTGACTGGGATTCATATAGTGGTCGAGATCTCAATGAAGCAGAATTTGTAAGGAGCATCCAGGAGGATTTGATAGAGCCGAGTATACGACGTCATACTCGTGAAGGGGACATTATGCACCAGAATTTGTGGAATGTACCCTGCCGGCCATTGAAGATTCAGTAGCCAAATACTTTGGCAATAATAATCACAATTCCCTAAGTATCAGAAATCTCATCGAAACAGACAGCAATGGTCCAAAATGAAGAATGCTAAATTGGGGGAAGGCCAAATATGCAAATGATTCAGCAGGAGCTTGAGCATTTGGATTTGAAGCAGCTCTTTGAAGTTAAATCCGCATTTCATATGTGGGTGGCTTTTAAAGAGATGTTGATTAGAGCGCGGGACAGACATGCCCCAGTGAAAATTAGGGATACAAAAGGCGACATTAGCGAACGATGAATAACAGTTGAAATTGTGAGACCATCTAACAGGAAAAAGGAAGCATTCATATGGTTAAGGCGACACATGCAGATTTGGAAGAACATTGGGAAAATAGGACCAATCAGAAAAGATCAGTTGAAGGATCAGGAATGAGTAATGAAATTTTTTTAGTAAACAGAATTAAGGGAAATCATGAAGTTTTTTATTCGTATATGGGAACGAAGAGAGTAATAGAGAGTAATGGAAAGTAATAGGGAAAGGGGTTGACTTCTCCACGACAAAGGAGGGAAGATAAGTGTGGAGTGAGAGAAAAAGGTGCGACTCTTAATAAATACGTTGTGTCACTCTTTACAAACGAGAGGGACATGACAGCTGTTGAGTTCGGAATTAATTGTTGATTACTCAGATTCAAGATGATATAAGTAGGGAGGAAGTGTTGCCTATTTTCAAAAGTCTCCAAGTCAGCATGGGATGCCGAGGGAAACCAGAGAGGAAATACTTGGGCCTTCAACTAATGCCTTTGCAGAATCCTTGAAGACGGGTGTGTTTCCGGCGGACAGAAGTTTTGTTAATGTTGCATCCTTCTTCAATAATGGTAAAATGATTAATAATTTATTCAGTTAATTATAAAGACGAGAATCTAATGTGAATGAAAGCGAAGCTAGTGAAGAAGGAACTCGGGGTAGAATCTATATGCGTTTGCCAAGAAAGTAGGCTTATCAGTGTTAGGCAGCATGTTTTTGTGCAGGGAAGGTTACTTCTTAATAACTTTATTGGATTATTTGAGGAAGTGAAAAGGTTGATTGGCGAGGGACGTGCTGTAGTTGTCATATACATGGATATTAGGAAGGTGTTTGAAAATGTTTCCCATGGTTGGCTCGTGGAAAAAGTCACCTTGCGTCGGGTTCAGTGTGTACTAGCTAGATGAATAGAGAACTGGCTATGCAACAGTAAACAGAGAGTAGTTGTGGAACGGAGTTTGTCAAAATGGAGGATGGTGACCAGTGGTATTCGACAGGGATCAGTTCTGGGACCACTGTTGTTTGTGATATGCATAGATTATCCAGAGGAAGGCGTAGGTGGCCTGATTAGCAAGTGTGTAGATGACAGTAAGATTGGTAGATGAGCAGATCTTGAAGTGGATAGCCAGAGAATGCAGCAGATCATAGATATATTGGAGAGTTGGGCATACAACAGGCAGATGGAGTTCAATCCGACCATATAGGAGGTGATGCATTTTAGAAGACCAAAGTTTAGCGCTAACAATAGAGTAAATGGGAAATTCCTAGATAAAATTGATGAACACATAGAGATTTGGTTGTTTAGGTGCATTGTACCCTAAAGGTGGCTATGCAGGTTTAATAGTATTCAAGGAGGCAGACAGCGAGCTTTCCTTCATCAGACGGGGTATTGCGTACACAATATGACTGATCATGCTACAGTTCTAGAGGACTTTGAAATACTGCGTATTCCAAATTGGCCAAACTTAGAATACAGTTCACAGTTCTGGACACGACATTACAGTAAGGATGTCAATGCTTTGGCAAGGGTGCAGAGGAGGTTCACCAGGATGTTGCCTGATATGGAGGGCGCTCGCAATGAAAGAGATTGAGTAGATTAGAATTGTTTTCATTCGGAAGGCGGAGGTGGAGGAGAATTGGTTTGAGTTGGCATAAACATGAGTGGTATAGACAGAGTGGAAAGTAAGAAGCTTTCTTTCCAAGACTTGGGGAATCAATTACTATAGGTCAAGAGTTCAAGGCGAGGGGAAAATATTTGATGGAAATATGCCGGGAAAGTTTTTTTTAAGCAGAGAACGGTGGGTGTCTGGAATGTTTTAGCAGCAGAGATGGTAGAGGCCGCCAAGATATCGTCATTGAAGACGAAACAAGACAGATATATGAATGGGCAGGGCGCGAATGGACACATCGTCTTGCAGAATAGGCAACATACTTAGGTAAGTAATAATTTATCAATAATTTGGATCGCAACAAGCATGGAGGGCCAAATGAATTGTTACTGTGCTGCAATTTTCTTTGTTCATTTTTCGTTAATCTTTGTTGTGCACTGTTACTGATAGACACGATTCTCACTCAGGACATACTTCTCTTTTTCTGACAAACCTGGAACTCCTTGCAGTATTCCCTAATCTTACCATCCAAGGTTTATTTTTCATGTCTCCATCTTGCTTTCCTCAGTCCATTCTTCAGTTACTTCCGGGATATCTTGTAACCCTCTCGAGACCACCCTGGTCGTTGCTTCCAAAATCTTAAGTAAACTTCCTTTATCCTCTTGACTGCATGTTACAGATCTCTTGTCATTAATGGTTCCTTAACCCTACCATTTCTTCCTTAACTCACTTGACAAACCTATCCAACACTCGTAGCCAGCAGTCCATAAAAAACCTCTAAATTTCGGTCGTGCCTTTCTATTAAAATGCCTGTTCTCATTTTGTGAATGACAGTTCCTATCTCATAGCATTGTAACCACCCTCCCCAAATTAAAAGTAAGTCTCTCATCGTCTGCACCAATCAGTCTCCATGACTATCGTAAAGATCAGAGAGTTTGTTCATTATCGCTGAAATACGACTCAATCAGAGATCTAACCCCTGACCTGCTCGTTTCCAAGCACCAATTCAAATAAGACATCCCTCCCGATGGCATAACTACATTAGGAGTCAAGTATCTTTCCTGATGCACTGAACAAAGTCATTCACATTCAAAATAGTTGCACGAATGAGGTTGTAATGATTAGACAATAGACAATCGACAATAGGTGCAGGAGTAGGCCATTCAGCCCTTCGAGCCTGCACCGCCATTCAATATAATCACGGCTGATCATTCCTAATCAGTATCCTGTTCCTGCCTTATCTCCATAACCCCGGATTCCACTATCTTTTAGAGCTCGATCCAACTCTTTCTTAAATGAATCCAGAGACTGGGCCTCCACTGCCCTCTGGGGCAGAGCATTCCACACAGCCACCACTCTCTGGGTGAAGAAGTTTCTCCTGACCTCTGTCCTAAATGATCTACCCCGTATTTTTAAGCTGTGTCCTCTGGTTCGGCACTCACCCATCAGCGGAAATATGTTTCCTACTGCCAAAGTGTCCAATCCTTTCATAATCTTATACGTTTCAATCAGATCCCCTCTCAATCTTCGAAACTCAAGGGTATACAAGCCCAGTCGCTTCAGTCTTTCAGTGTAAGATAATCCTGTCATTCCAGGAATTGACCTCGTGAAACTACGCTGCACTCCCTCAATAGCCAGAATGTCTTTTCTCAAATTTGGAGACCAGAACTGCACACAGTACTCCAGGTATGGTCTCACCAGGGCCCTGTACAGCTGCAGAAGCACCTCTTTGCTTTTATACTCAATTCCTCTTGTTATGAAGGCCAGCATGCTATTAGCCTTCTTCACTACCTGCTGTACCTGCATGCTTTCCTTCATTGGCTGGTGTACAAGAACACCCAGATCTCTCTGTACTGCCCCTTTACATAAATTGATTCCATTGAGGTAGTAGTCTGCCTTTCTGTTCTTGCTACCAAAGTGGATAACCATACATTTATCCACATTAAACTGCATCTGCCATGCATCTGCCCACTCACCTAACTTGTCCAGGTCACCCTGTAATCTCCTAACATCCTCATCACATTTCACCCTGCCACCCAGCTTTCCTATTAGCCAACCAATTTTCAATCCAATCTAGTACTTTGCCCCCAATACCATGCGCCCTAATTTTACTCACTAACCTCCTGTGTGGGACTTTATCAAAAGCTTTCTGAAAGTCCAGGTACACTACATCTACTGGATCTCCCTCGTCCAACTTCAGAGTTACATCCTCAATAAAATCAAGAACATTAGTCAAGCATGATTTCCCCTTCATAAATCCATGACTCTGTCCTATCCTGTTACTACTATCCAGATGTGCAGTAATTTCATGCTTTATAATAGACTCCAGCATTTTTACCACCACTGACGTCAGACTAACTAGTCTATAATTTCCTGCTTTCTCTCGCCCACCTTTCTTAAAAAGTGGTATAACATCAGCCACCCTCCAATCTTCAGAAGCCGACCCTGAATCTATTGAACTCTGGAAAATAATCACCAACGCATTCACGATTTCCCGAGCCACCTCCTTCAGTACCGTGGGATGCAGACCATCAGGCCCCGGAGACTTATCAACCTTCAGATCTAACAGTCTCTCCAACACCAAATCCTGGCAAATATAAATTCCCTTAAGTTCATGTCTTCAACCACTGTTACCTCAGGGAGATTGCTTGTGTCTTCCCCAGTGAACACAGATCTGAAGTACCCATCTAATTCCTCTGCCATTTCTTTGTTCCAAGTAATATATTCCCCTGTTTCTGTCTTCAAGGACCCAATTTTTGTCCTAACCATTTTTTTGCCTTGCACATAGCTAAAACAGCTTTTACTATCCTCCTTAATATTCTTGGCCAGTTTACCTTCGTACCTCATTTTTCCTCTGCGTATTTCCTTCTTGGTAATCCTCTGTTGCTCTTTAAAAGCTTTCCAGTCCTCAGTTTTCCCACTTATCTTGGCTATGTTATACTTTTTCTCTTTTAACTTTATATGTTTCTTTACTTCCCTCGTCAGCCATGGCCGCCCATGCCTCCTCCTGGGATCTTTCTTCCTTTTAGGAATGAACTGATCCTGCAACTTCTGCATGATACACAGAAATATCCGCCATTGTTCCTCCATGCATTGGTCTCTGACCAATGCTGGTTCGTTACACAATACCAGATTCAGAATTGCCTTCTCCCTGGTCGGCTCCAGCACCAGCTGCTCTAAGAATCCATCTCTGCGGCACTGCACAAAGTTTCTTTCTTGAGGCCCAATACCATCCTGATTCTCCCAGTCTCCCTGCATGTTAAAATCCCCCATAACAACTGTAGTGATATCTTTGCGACCGGCCAATTTCAGTTCCTGATTTAACTTACATCCGACATCCAGACTACTGTTTGGGGGCCTGTAGATGACTCCCAAGAGGTCCCAAGATTATGAGGGAGGTTGACGTCACCCACGACAACAATCATTACATTTCAGCAAATTTTCAAGCTCTGCCTCCCAATCTGCTCCTCCGAGTCTCTGTTGTTATTGAGAGCGGGCGGGGGTGGGCGTGCTGTTCTATAGAAAACCCCGAATCTCATGACTGCTCCTTTCCCGTGTCTGCCTTCCAAACATACTGACTCAGTCGACAAACCCTCCTCGATTAACTCACTTTATGTTGCTGTGATGTTATACTTATTTAGCAAAGCCACTCTATCACCTCTTTCATCTTTCTCTCTATTCCTTTTGAAATAGCTAAACCCCGGCACATCCAACAAACATCCTGTCCTTGTGATATCCAAATCTCTGGAATGGCCACAACGTTGCAGTTCTCACTACTGGTCCATACTCGAAGTTCTTCACCCTTATTTCTGGCAGTTTTTTTGCCTCAGAATGTGCACAATTCAACCTATCACACTGACTGGAACTTTAACGTCTCAACTATTTGTCTTTTCTGCGTGATTGCTCCGGCTCCGATGCCCCTGCCAAAGTATTTGACCCCTTGCCAAGGCCTCTGGCAAATCCCCCACCAAGGATATTGTTACCGTTCCAGTTGAGTTGAAAGGTGTCTTCCTTTTACAGATCCCACCTTCCCCCTATATATCCCAATGATATCGAAACATATCAAAAGTTGTCCCTCCTGCACCATCACTGTAGCCACGTGTTCAGCTGCACCCACTCTCTGTTCCTTGTGTCACTAGCTATTGGCACCGGGAGTAATCCTGGAATCGCTTCTCTGCTCGTTCTAACTCCGACCTTACAACCTGACTGCCACAATTTTCACTTCAGATCCTCATGCTTTTTTTCTACCTACATCGTTGTACCACGACTTCTGCGTGCTCACCCTACCCTTTAACATTCCTGGAGACTTGATCTGAGACATTCCTGACCCGAGCACCGAGGAGGCAACATGCCATTGGGAGTTTCCTTCAGGACCACAGAATTTCCAGTCACGATCGCTGTCCGACCCTACTTCATCCCTTCCTCCTGAAACGCACAGTAAGGCTCAGTGCCAGTGAACACACCACTCTAACTTGCCTCCGCTCGGTCGAAACCCTCAACACTGTCCAAGATCATATGTTTGTTAATGAGGGAACGGACACAGGGGATCCCAGCATTGTCTGCTGGTTCCGTTTCAATCTGTTCACTGTCACCCCACCCCACCCTCCTCTCACTTATCTCTCCACCTTCAGGATCTCTGACTGTATTCCTGATGAAGGGCTTTTCTCTGAAACGTCGATTTCCCTGCTCCTCGGGTGCTGCCTGAACTGCTGTGCTTTTCCAGCACCACTAATCCAGAATCTGGTTTCCAGCATCTGCAGTCATTGTTTTTACCTAGTTGATTTTTAACCCTATTGCGAACACTCTTGCAAGGATGCCTGCCTTGAAGAGGTTTTCCTCCTCTCTCTACTAGAATTTCAGGGAGTCCCTCTCCCACTGCAACTGCCAGGTCATTTCCTCTGCCATGAAGCTCTTCAACCATGTCCTGAAACAAACTCGAACCCCAGGGCATGAATGTGGATTTCTACAGTTTCCTCATTTCCCCTTCCCCCACCTCACGCTTGTTCCAAACTTCCAGCTCAGCACTGTCCCCATGACTTGTCCTGACTTGCCCTACCTGCCTATCTTCTTTTCCACCTATCCACTCCACCCTCCCTCCCCGACCAATCACCTTCATCCCCTCCCCACTCACCCTTGGTACTCTATGCTACTTTCTCCCCACCCCCACGCTCCTCTCACTTATCTGTCCAGGCTTCAGACACTGCCTGCATTCCTGATGAAGGGTTTTTGCCCGAAACGTCGATTTTCCTGCTCCTCGGATGCTGCCTGAACTGCTGTGCTTTTCCAGCCCCATTAATCCAGAATGTGATTTCCAGCATCTGCAGTCATTGATTTTACCAGGGGTATATGTAGAGTCCGGCTGTAAGTTTCTTTGCTGACCTGGTAGATCTATTCTCAAACGTATCAGCACCATGCTATGTTAAATCACCAGTTAGCCAGTGATGAAGCGCTGGTGTTCTGTCACGAACATTTTCTTGCCCAGACCGTTCTTCTTCATAGTTTTAGAGTGGGTTGTTGGCATTATTCATTATTTCTCCGAGCATCCTGCGGCAATTCTGTTCTGCTGTGTTTCTGGCTGATTGGGTGTTGACAGCTGGTGTGTTTTTGAAACATCGTGATTGTTCCTTTTTCCTGAGGCATTCGTGTGGGAAGTAATGTTTTAGCGGGTAGAGATCAGTCATATGACATTGGTTTCCCGTCGTCGGGCTGATCTGAACATAGTGCATGCATAGGAATTATCCTCAACATAGAAAGTATTATAGAGCCAATTTGAGTTTGCCATTCTAGTAATGATGCGGCGATAAAGTGTCCATCTACACGAAATAGCATGCTTGCCTTGAACAGTCGAGAGATAGATTACAACAGGAGGGTTGATATCTTTGAAGAAGACTGTACTTTTTTCGTCAGAGAAGTGCGCAGTTCTGATCACCACACTATTAAACAATTCACATCAACCCAATCTGCTATAGGTTCGAGCTCTGAAGCAGTATATGACGAGAAAATGAATGTTTTAATCGTGATTTTTCAGGTATCACTAGAGTGAGGCAGCGTCGCAGAAGACTGTAGAATCGCTAAAGTATCCCCAGGTTTAAGTAGGAAACAAGGGAGGGGGGAATGGAAATTTACATGCCGATTATCCTGACCTAAATTGGTGGTAGAATTTTGCATTCTATTTGGAAAGATTAGATATCCGAATATTTGGAAATATGTGGTACAATGAGACAAAGTTATCATCGTTTAATCAAGTGGAAGTCATGCCTGACAAAACTGTTAGAGTTCTTTGAGACGTTAACGAGCAGCTTAGAGCAAGGATAGTCAACGGACGTTATTCGTCTCGACTTCCAGTAGGCCTTTGATAAGGGGTGGTGCGAGAGGCTGCGGAGATGGATCAAGGCCCATGGTGAAAGGAACAACGTACTGGTATGGATAGAAGATTGGCTATCTGCAGAAGGCAGAAGGGGGATAAAAAGTGTCCTTCTCAGGATGGAAGTGGTGATTAGTGGTGTTAAAGAAGAAACAGTTTTGAATCCAAAATTTTTCGCTTCATCCATTCATGATCTAGATGAAGAAACTGAGAGTATTCTTGCCATGTTAGCAGCTGAAGCAAAGGGAGGTGGAGTGAAAGATTGTGTTGATTTGGAGAAAGACTGCAGAAAGATATAGATAGGTTAGGAGAGTATGCAGTCATTCACAGATGAAATGCAATGTTTCGAAATATGATGTTATGCACTTTGATAGGAAGAACAGGGACATATACTATTTTCTAAATGGGGAAAAGAATTCAGAAATCTGGCGTTCAAATGGGATTGGAACCTTGTCCAGGTTGCTCTTAAATTGAACTTGAAGTTGGAGTCGATAGTTAGGAGGGCAAATACCATGTTGCCATTTGTCTCGAAAAGATGGAAAAAAAAGATATGTTGCTCAGACTTGACAAGGCAATGCAGATTTCTCAAGCTTTCTCATTTCCCCTCCTCCCACCTTATCTCAGTCCCAATCCTCGGACTCAGCACCGCCTTCTTGACCTGCAATCTTCTTCCTGACCTCTCCGCCCCCACCCCCTCTCCGGCCTATCACTCTCACCTTAACCTCCTTCCACCTCTCCCATTCCCAACGCCCCTCCCCCAAGTCCCTCCTCTCTACCTTTTATCTTAGCCTACTTGGCACACCCTCCTCATTCCTGAAGAAGGGCTTATGTTCGAAACGTCGATTCTCCTGCTCCTTTAATGCTGCCTGACCTGCTGCGCTTTTCCAGCAACACATTTTTCAGCTCTGACCTCAAGCATCTGCAGTCGTCACTTTCTCCAAGGCAATGGACGATCCACATTCAGATATTGTGAATAACCTTGAGCCCTACACTCAGGATAGATGGATTTGTTCCAGATCTGATCCAGTCGAGCTTCACAAGAATGATGTCAGGAGTTAAAGGCTTAATATATGAGTAACATTTGAGGACTCTGCTATTGATGTTGATGGTCTTAGAAGGATGAGGGGGAATCTGATTGAAACTTACAGAATACTGAACGATGTGGTCAGAGTTGACATTGGGAAGATGTTCCCATTGACACAGAAATAAGGACACGAGAGCACAGGCTAAGAGTAAAGGAATGCCCTTTTGAACAGTGATAAGAAGAAAGATCTGTCGCCATAAACTGGTGAATCAATCGAGTTCAAAGCCACAGAAGTCTGTGGAGTCCAGGTCATTAAGAAAAATTAAAGCAAAAACAGATTTCGTGATTGCCAAATGGATCAATGGTTCCAGGGAGTAGCCAGAAAATGGGTTTGAAATATCTTTCAGCGTGGATTTAATGGTGGAGAACACTCGATGGACCAAACAATATCGTTCCTGTCCCTATATCTTAAGGCCTTCGGGACAGATGTGATTGCACTTCATGGGTTGCCAAGGACACTCACCATGACGTTGCCGAAGTTAGAGCATGTTCAGCACTGAAAAGAAGTTTGGCTATTTATTTGGAGCAGAGAATGTTGAGGGAATATCTTATTCGGTTGCATTAGATCTTGACAGGAGTGTGCAAAATTTATAGAAAGCAATTTACAATCCTCCCACATTTAGTCGAATAATCAAAATATATATGTATATATCTAATTATAAAATGCATTGGAATAGATTGGAAGAACTGTGTATATATGTGTGTGTGTGTATATATATACATATATATATAACATATACAAGTGTGTGTGTGCGCGCACAGACACACATACATGAGTCTTGAAATGTCGTAATTGTGGATTAGGTTATGCCTTATCGCATTGTTCGCAGTACAGACTCAATAGCTGAAAAGCCTCCGCAGGATTATATGATACTTTGACTTTACGATTGAATATTCCATATATCCGATAAATAGCCATCATAAAACTCCCACGATCGAATGCAATCTGTAGATTTGAAGAAGCCTCTTTGCTAAGAAAACGTAGCACTGTTTTATCGCAGAAAACGTACGAATATTCAAAGTTACAACTTTGGAAATCAGGGCAAGAAAACAGAGTTATTGCGTGTTGTGCCTTTTTGCAACACCTTGCTAAAGACAGCTGTGGGGTCTGTCCCATTTCGTATATTGGAGTCTGCTTTGTAAATTGTTAATCAGGAGGGGATTGTTCGATCATGGTGAAAGGCAAGGACGTGAAACTGATGTACGCCATTTCGGCCAAAATCGTAGGGAATGGGAAAGCAGGCTCAACAGCCTGAACCGCTAACAGCTGTTCTCACTTGTTAAATGTGTATTTCGTCGAAATTCGTAATGCTGGTCCAGGACCAGGACATTTTAGAAAATTAGGGAAGCTGGATTTAAACATGAGGAGAAAATAATTCTGACGTTGACTGGGCGGAGAGATTAAGTAGCTGGACCTGAAGACAAATATTGAATGCTACGCCCAGTATCCATGATAACTGACTCGGTGGTGTTTGCTACGTGAAATGCGAGTCCGTGTTCAAACGTACAACAGAGACAGAAATAAAAGTGACGTACCAAGGGAGGAAACAACATGCAATAAATGTTTACTGTGAAAATCAAATGGATCCCAGTATGTGTTCCTTTTAGCAACTGTGAGGCAATTAACAACTGTGATTAGTTACTTCGACGTTTTTAGATTAGATTAGATTACAGTGTGGAAACAGGCCCTTCGGCCCAACAAGTCCACACAGACCCGCCGAAGCTCAACCCACCCATACCCCTACATTTACCCCATACCTAACACTACGGACAATTTAGCATGGCCAATTCACCTGACCTGCACATCTTTGGACTGTGGGAGGAAACCGGAGCACCCGAAGGAAACCCACACAGACACGGGGAGAACGTGCAAACTCCACACAGTCAGTCGCCTGAGGCAGGAATTGAACCCGGCTCTCTGGCGCTGTTAGGCAGCAGTGCTAACCACTGTACCACCGTGCCGCCCTCTTAGCACGTTTGGAACGAACCTTCGTATGGAATATTCAATCGTAAATTCAAAGTATAATATAATCCTGAGGAGGCTTTTCAGCTATTGATGTCTCTGAGCTGCACCACTCCGCTACAACAACATAGTTATATAGTACGTTCAGTCTTTGAACATGTAATGTTATCCAAGCACATTATCCAATTCAACCATTCGGTATTTCAGATTATCATCCAACCGTGTCCAAATTTGAAGAGAATCATGCCACTTGTTTCAACTGCAAAGGCAGTCTCGACCATTAGACAAAGCAGATAACGACTTAAAAATTAGCTGTCTCTGCTACTTTGATGATATATTGGAGAACACGATGAAAACAACGATAAGGCTTGCTCATTATGCAAGTGAAATATACTATTTGTAAAATGAATTGTAATGAGTTGTCCATTTCTGACCAAAATTATACCAAAAATTTCAGAGAAATAGCCTTCATAAATCAACACTGCAGAAAGTTACCAAAACTCGAACTGATTGTTTTAATGCATCTCCAATTTTATATCCGAATGTACACCTTGGCATCTGCCCTTTCACAGGGAGGCAAAGAAGACAATGACAGGAGTTGAAACACTGACCTAATCACAGCTCATACCTCCAAACCCGTTGGCCTTCCACCAGTTTGCAAGAATCCTCGTAAACATTCCCACTCGTTGCACGTGATGATCAGGGACGGAGATAGCGGAAGTGCTGAATTTCATCGATTTCTTGCGGGAAGAGTCCTTGGAACCAGGTGGAAAATTGAGGTGTGGAATGTTTATGGATGTTGCTTATAAGCACTTTCAGTACAGATTCAATAAATTAACATACAGAGATTTTTAACTAAGGTAGAAACTCACAGAAGTAAAGATACATTTCCAATAGACATCGATAAATGATTGTTTCAGGCGAATGAGCAAGCCTCAAGTTAGCAGGCGGTGACCAATAATGTCTGGCACAGATCTGCAATCTGGGCTCATTTGCGCCAATCGGTTAATAACGGCATGTACAATGAAGTAGACAGGTTCATATCTAAATTTACCGATGACAGAAAGTTGCACAACCCCATGGGCAGTTTAAAAGAATTCACACACTTAACACAGGAGTAAACATAATGAATGGGCACAAGCGATCTAGATATTTGATATAGATATTAATGAAAGCAAGTGAGAGTTTATGAAGTTTGGATTGAAACATAATAGGGTACTTACAAAAGATGAACGTTGACACACAATGATAAATCTGTCTGGAATAAACTGTTAAGAAACAAAGGCAGTTGTTACTTAACGACTCAAGCAGGTACCCATGCGTTTTTGAGATTATATAAACAAACCTGCACTGCAGGGTACTTTCTTAAGGTAAGATGGATGTATACGGTATGACCAAGTAAGGAACGAAATGTTAAGTCCCTCGGGTCGCCATTTATAAAGAAGGGAAACAATTTAGCTTTCACCATATTAATGGACATAATCTGACCAGGACTTCAACCTACAGTGGTGTTGTTTCGGATAGTTCCAGTGTTCGGTCATTCTACAGGATTATTCTTCGAAAGTTTACTGCTCACTTTTACGTTATTATAACTATATTGTCCTTCAGCCTCTGAAGGGATACGTTGATGATTGCCAAACTTGTCATTATTTTCCAAGGTATTCAAGGTTGATGATTATTGGTTAAGGTCCTTTCAGCCAAATTATTGCAAGTCTGCACTTTGTCTTCCGATCAAACGTTCTCCATCTTGTTAAGATTTCGTGTTTACAATAGAGTCGAAAGACATAGATTACCTGTTGTTAATTCCGTAAAATCTTCTGCAGTGAAATCAATTGTCCTGTGGAGTTAAGACATCCTATTTATCAAGCAAGAGTCAGTGCAGGTTTGTTTATATAATCTCAAAAACGCATGGGTACCTGCTTGAGTCGTTAAGTAACAACTGCCTTTGTTTCTTAACAGTTTATTCCAGACAGATTTATCACTGTGTGTCAACGTTCATCTTTTGTTGAATCAGTCTACGAACAGTTATTACATTTCTGACGTGTATAATGTCATTATCTCATGCAATGGCTGAACAGCGTGGTCCTATAGTTCTAAACTCCTCTGTTTGAACAAAGGACTTTACCCTCCAATTTACGTTTAGAATATTCCACAGGTGAAATGAAATTTATACCAAACTATTGTCTCGATTAGGAAACTGATCAAGTTGGCTCAAATGAAAGCATCCAGCATCGAGAGTAAATTGGAATGTTAATCTCAAATTGCCTTCGCTGTACGAAGCAGGGGATGGGGGCCTAAAATTGTTTGTATGCATGAAGGATCCATGTAGGTGCAGATTAGAACATAGTAGCGGTGTGTTCAAAATAGGTTTATGGATTTTTTTTTGGTTGTTTGACGTTGAGGTTGAAGATCTTGAGTGAAGCATAAGTGACTAGGTTCAGGCTAACGTAGATGCATATTTTGATTTTTACTTCCCGTCGTTCGATTATTAAACTTGGCGTTGTGCATACACCTTTCTCTCTCCTGCTGTCACTCTCAGCAGATACAACAACCTCGAATTCTTTTTCCACTGAAAAATTCATTCTTCTGACTATTCCTTTCAAACAATTCGGTTATTCTGAATTTGGCTTTGCGTAGGTACCTGCTGCTGTATTGTAGTAGTAGATCAAATATGAATTATTTTCTATAATATCGAGATAGGTTTCCAATTATGCCAATTTCCTTGTTTTGTATCACAACTACTATGTTAGACTCAAGTGTGTTGAGCCTAAAGCTTAATCTAATCACTTGCAGAACGCGACAACGTCTGTTAACCTTGGAATAAAGAAATGTATCCGTTCATTCTAGTTCAGAGACGGTTTACCAGGATGATCCAAGCTACAGAGGACTTATCTAATTGTAAAAAGTTAAACAGATTGGGAGAGTAGTCAGTGGAGTTTCAACGAATAACAGATGATTTCATTTGAATCGATGCAATTCTGAAGAAGCATTCGGGTAAACACTATGAGGACATCTCCCATCAATACAGAATCTAAGATCAGAAAAGTTAGTCTCAGATTGACAGGGCACCCATTCCAGACTATGGATCAAGAGGATTTTTTTTTTCTCAGAGATTCATCAACTGCTGGGCACTGAGAGCTGTGGGGACAGATTACTTGGGAATATTTAAGACTAAGAGAGAAAATGTTTTGATCAGTCGGGGAATCATGGGTTCCAGGAAAGACAAGAAAGCAGACACGGTGAATGTCGGTTTGATCATGATCATATTTAATGACAGAATGGGCTCCTGGAGGCAGATTTCCTTGTATGGTCTTTTCCGGTCATCAACCCTATTTCCTGTCCTGTTTCGTTTATTGAGAATTCCCACTGCTCAATGATACACATCAGATTAGAAATTATAATGTAGAATATAGGAACACCGAGGACATAAAGTAGCATCCGTTTCAAAAAACACATGCAGTCTATCAGAAGGCAAACTTGCTTTCAGAATTGGAAATATTGCAGGCTAACGGAGAGATGGAATTGGAAGTCGGGTTAGATCGATTGGTGTCTTGATCCTGCTCCCGACTTGGATAAAATCATGAGATGTCTGATAAACGTTTTCAAACATTTGTCAGTCCCAAATATCGCCCTCAATAAATCCAATGTTACTTTCTCACTGCTCCTTGAACAAGCCACCTTAAAGGCTACCACCGTTGAGAAGACTTCCTCTTTGATTTTGTTGAGTGACTGTTTTTCAATTCATAAATCAACTATTGTATGCCGTTCTGGAATCCACATAATAGGAGGGTTTAGATTTTACTGAAGCGTGGACAGAGGAGATTTGTCTGGAAAGTTAAAGTGTATCGTTGACTGAGATGTAGAATTTCATTTATGAAAAGGGAGGTAATTGGGAAACGAAATTATTATGAGACAACGAATTATGAGGACTATAGACACGTTCAGCAACCCATATTCCACATTCATAAGGAAATTGCCTGGCCATAGCGTTGTAGAATCATAGAGACGCACAGCACGGAAATAGGCCGTTTGGTCCAAATTGTCCACGCTGAACAGATGTCCCAAAACAATGCAATACCATTGCCAGCACTGGCCCATATCTCTCCAAACCCTTCCTATTCATATACTCATCCAGATTGCTATTAAATTTTACAATTGTACGAGCTTCAACCACTTTCTCTGGCAGCTCACTCCATACACGCACCACCGCCTGTGTAAAAATCTTGCCCATTATGTCTCTTTAAATCTTTCCAGTCTGAATCTAAACCTATGCCCTCTAGTTTTGTACTCGCCCACCCCAAAGAAGAGACTTTGTCAACTTATCCTACCCATGTCGCCCATGATTTTATGAAGTACTATAAGGTCAGCCCTCAGCCTCCGAAAACAGTTCTAGCTTATTCAACCTCTTCCAATATTTCAAATCCTCGGACACAGGAAAAACGCTTGAAAATCTTCTCTGAAGTTTCACAACATCTTCTGCACTTATAGAACATAGAACAATACAGCACAGAACAGGCCCTTCGGCCCACGATGTTGTGCCGAACATTTGTCCGAGCTTAAGCACCCATCCATGTACCTATCCAATTGCCACTTAAAAGTCACCAAAGATTCTGACTCTACCACTCCCAAGGCAGCGCATTCCATGCACCCACCACTCTCTGGATTATCTTAGGACTGTGACTAATTTACACTCTGATAAACGAGAAAAGATCAACACAAATGATAAAAGTGCAAACTTAAAAGAGCTTATGCAAGTATGGATTTGAAACAGGACATTGGAAGGTAATGATGATGATGTGACATTCTCATAGTAATCTAAACAGAAGGTACACAGCCTGCTCACGACGAATAAATCAGGCGACAACTGTACTTCCTCAAAACCAATACAACATTACTGTAGTGCTGAAATAAACATTGTATTACTCTTCCAGTAAAATAATATTTTTTATCAATTAATTCCAAATGTTTCAATTTATGCAATTGAAATTTATTTTGTTTCTATAATCTAAAATAGCGCCACAGCATGGCGACATTTTGCAGCTTTCAGTATACCAACGTGCAAGTGACAATATTAAATAAATCTTCATACATATATAGATATCAATGACCTCTTTCAATCAGTGCTGGAATTCAATGAGAAAGAAGTAAAGTTGTTTCAATGATAAAGAAAGCATTTGTGTTCAGCTGGAA
Source organism: Chiloscyllium plagiosum (assembly GCF_037043375.1). NCBI lineage: Eukaryota > Metazoa > Chordata > Chondrichthyes > Orectolobiformes > Hemiscylliidae > Chiloscyllium > Chiloscyllium plagiosum. Next base: position 79,031,433 of record NW_028270169.1, on the reverse strand, counting down.
TTGCCACACTAAATACAAATAATCGTACAAAAGTTAATGCACACTTTCACTGCAATGTGGAACCAACTTCCTCGTGAGCTGTGATCACATGGTTGAAGATGAGTGATGTTGACAACTTGACAAGTCATCAATGTAGTTGCTGCCCGGACTGCTCATTTCTCGTCAGCAATATGATGTGCCAAAATCACTATTATCCCCGACAATAATTCTCGTACAGTGGCCACTTTCAGCATTGAAACTGTTGATCTTATATTCCTTTGCATTACAGAAGTAGATCTCATTTCTCGAATTTCAGTTCAGATATGAATTTGTTCCCGTGAAAAAAATTATATTCATTGAAAAGAAAAGCAACATTTTGCTACAGTTATCCTGTTTGCATCAAGGCCTGCATTTTATTTTTAGAATTAAAAAAAATGAGCTAATTATCTCCGGGACACTGCCATTATGCATAATTATGACTCATAAATTTACGTATCAGAATGGAAAAAGAGTTCCTGATGAAAAATGAGCAAGTCACTGTTGCTGTTTGCCATTTATTACCCTGTCATTGCGGTGATCTGGAATCCAGGTGTAGCATTCAGTTTTGCTGAAGGGAATAATTGTGATATATATCAGTGTTAAAAGTTACCGTAGGGATTTTAAGTAAACAGCATTTAATCTTGTGGTTCACTGCAGTGTATTATTTCTTGTCTCCATTTTCAGAACGTCTTGCTGGAAAGACGAATCTTATTCTCGATGAACCGCATTTATTTTCGAATTCAAGAATTTTTGTTCTCACTTCCACAAACAAAATTTGACACAGATTCAATCTATTAAAAGTTCCATTACTGCTTTACAACATCTTTGATTCTTCACTGTGTCCGAATTATGTACTTCTTCTGCACAGTTAACGAACGTTTTCATGCCGTTAACATTCTTTTCATTCTGAAGAATGATCACCGGACACAAAGCGTTAACTCTGCTTTCACTCCACAGACGTTCCGATGCTGGGTCGGTAACGGAGTAATGGATTTCACGGGGGCAGCGATGGTTGCTGAGGTTTACAGGGTTTAGGTCTAAGAAGGGTAGGGTTGTAAAGGAATAGGGGAATACATTGCTAATTGGAGAGTGCATCACAAATGCAGAAAATGAGTTTGTAAAGGAGGGTTTGTCTACTGAGCCAATAAGGTTAGAACTCAGTAACAGGAAAGTAGCAGTCAATTTATTGGACGTTTTCTATAAACGCCCCCCCCCCAACCCCCAACTCCCCCACCGCCCCACACTGCAGCAGAAGCATGAAAGTATAGATTGAGCAGTAGATCTTGCAAAGGTGCATCTGTAACAGAGTTATTGTTTTGGTTGAGTCCAATTCCCCAATATTGATTAGAAACTCCTTGGTGCAAATTGTCTGGATGGAGCCGTTTGTGTGACATGTGTCCCGGAAGGATTGCTGACTCAGTGTGTAAATCGGCCGACTGGGGGTAGGGGTGTGTGGGTGCATATTAGACTTGCTGCTAGGCAACGCGTCAGGCTAGGTGTCAGACATCTGGATGGAAGAATATTTCAGTGACAGTAACAACAGCCTCACATTTACCATAAAACATGGAGGGGGATAGGAGCAGGGAGTATTGGAAAGTACTTACTTGGAGGAGTGCAAACTAGACGGCTATTAGACAGATGCTGATACTTATAGCCACTTGTAGATTATAACTCGAGAACAATTGTTCTACAGGAAATGTACAAAATAAATGTGGAGGCTGTTGTGGAGTACTTGCTGGCAGTGCTGAATATCTTTTCCCCACTGTGGCAGGCAAGGAATGGTAAGGTGATTGAACGTTGGACGACAAGAGTAGAGGAGCTTCTCATCGAAAGGAAGAGGGAAGTTTACTTAAGTTTGGGAAAGCAAGGATGTGGAACTGCCTCAGAGAATAACATTTTAGCGAAGAAAGTACTCGAAGATGAACTGAGGACAGTTGGCGATGACATGAAGAAGTCTTGGCTGGAAGGATTAGGGGAAGCTCAAAGGCGTTCTGCACGTACGTGAGGAATAAGAGATTATACAGACAGACGGTAGGAACGATCATGGATAGTGCAGTGAACTTGTGCTGGTGTCTGAAGAGGGAGGGAAGGCTTGAAATGTGGTTTTTGCTTCAGTATTCACTAGAGAGAGGGATATTATTGATAGTGAAAGCACCATGGACCTCGTTGGTAGATTTAAACAAAGATATTTCCGAAATTGAAGTGCTGTACATTCTAGGAACCGTCACAATAGATATGTCGCCAGGGCGAGAACAGATATGCCCAAGGTTACTGCAGAATGCGAGGAATGAGATTGCTACCCCTCTAACCATGACCTTTGCATCCTCACTCTCGACGAGACTAGTACCTGCTGAGTGGAGGGAGATAAATGTTGCTCCGCTGTTCAAGAAATTAAATAGGTAGCTCCCGGCGAATTACAGAGCAGTCAGTTTCATGTCTGTGGTAAACAAGTTACTGGAAAGGATTCTGCGAAATATCGTAGATGTATTTTGGAATTACACAATTGGATAATTTAGTCAACATGGCTTTGCCATGGGAAGGACAAGTCTCACAAGCACTATTGAGTTTTTTGAGAACATGACTTGTCAAGTTGATGAAGGGCGAGCAGAGGAAATTCTGTATATAGTTATCAGTAAGGCACTTGAAAAGGTTCACTGCAGTCGACTTATTCAGAATGTTATGAAGTATGGGATACAGAGAAATTTGGCTGTCTGAGTGAAGACTTTGCTGCCCACAACAAGGCAACGTTTGGTCGTAGATGGAAACCCTTCCTCCTTTGGTTGGGTGGCCATTTGAGCGCCGCATGGAACGGTTATTAAGCCTCTGATCTCTGTGGTTTGATTCGAGAAAAGACTTGGATGAAGAAGTGGAAGGGTGGTTGAGCAAATATGCTGATAACACGAAGGTTGGCGGTGTTGCACATCGTGTCGAGAGCTGCTGCAAGCAACAACAAATCATTGACAGGCTGCAGAGCTGTGATGAGAAGTGACAGATGGAGTTCAACCTGGAGAAATGACAAGCGATTCATTTTGGAATCTTGCATTTGAAGACTGAATAAAGATATAAGACAGAATTCTTCGCAATGTGGAGGAACAACTGGATATTGTGATCCACGTACATTGATCCGTCAACGTTGCTACACAAGTTGATATCATTGTTAAAAATATGTACGGTGTTTTAGCTCTCATTAGCGGGAGATTAATATCATGAGCCACGATGTATTGTTGCAACTCTAGAAAGTGTTGATTCGACAACAATTGGAATAAAGTATGCAATCTGGTCGCTTTGTTATAAGGATGGATGGAGGTTGCTTACGGATGTGGCAGAGGCCATTTATCCGGATTCTGCCAGTTATGGAGTGGCTGCCTTATGAAGCGAGGTTGAGTGACCTCAGGCTTTTCACACTGGAGCGAAGGAAGAAAGGAACTGATTTGATAGATGTGTGCAAGATAGTGAGAGACATGGATAAAGTAGATAGCCAGAAACCTTTCCCCATGGCAGAAATGGCTCTCACGAGGGTCATCATTTTAAGGTGGCTGGAGGATGGTTTGGGGAGATGTCAGAGATAGATTCTTTGAGCAGAGAGTCCTGGGTGCTAGAATGATCTGCAAGCGGTGGCAGTAGAGTAAGTGACATTAGGGACAATTAAGCAGCATCTGGGCAAGCACATGGACGGCAGTAAATTGAGGGGTGTGGATGTTACCTTGATATTGAATTAAGGGAAATGCTCGGTACAAAATCGTATTCTGAAGGGCATATGCTATACTCTACTGTTCTGTGTTGCCTGTTCTGTGCTGCAAGAACTGCTGACCTTTTCCAAACAATTCCTTACTTTCTTACATTCTTTTTATTTTGTTGAACATATACATCTGGATCAGCACCCACCAATCTACATATCCTAGTCAACTGCGTCGTTTGCACGTTTCCTTCGAAAGAAATTATTGAACTGAACTCACATGGTAATGGCGTTTAAGTTTTTTTATGTTTTTTTCTGCAGATTAAGCTCAACACTTTTATCATAGTCGATTAATGTTTGCAGACCATATATTTCCTCCGGCATTTATAGTGGCCTGTCCCTGCCGCTTCCGGTTGTCAGTTTCAGCTATTCGCTGTAGTGGCCGGTATCTTGGGTCCAGGTCGATCCGCATCCACGAACATCAACTAGCCACGAAACGACCCGAAAAGCTCTCCCTAGTCGCCACACACGCAGACGACAAGCAACACGAATTTGACTGGGACAACACTACCATTATAGGGCAAGCCAAACAAAGAACAACCAGGGAATTCCTAGAAGCATGGCACTCATCCACAAACTCCATCAACAAACACATCGACCTGGACCCAATATACCAGCCACTACAGCGGACAGCTGAAACTGACAACCGGAAGCGGCAGGGACAGGCCACTATAAATGCCGGAGGAAACACAACAGAAGCGCTTCACAGAAGGCTCCTAAGCACTGAGGATGTCACCTAGACAGGGGACGAAACGTTTGCATCAAAAACTTCCACCTCGGCGAACAGAACCACAGCTATAAGCACAATAATCAGATCTGTTCTTGAATACTTTCTGTTTCCCCCTGAATGGGAGTGTGCAACGTTTTTCTTTTCAATCGGTTTGGTCTCCTCTGTACCCTTCCTCCACGACACTTGACTGAGGTTCCTCTGCAGAAACGTTTGCTGTGCAATTTTGTTCTTCCTCCTTCTTCTCTCCGAGAATGTTCTGCACTCGCCCCTTATTCTTTACCTTTTTTTTATCTGATAAGGACACAGATCACCAAAGTCCTTTGTTTTGAATTTTCATTATCAGGGCAATTAGCAAGAAATAATAACATAAGTTGTATGGATTTTACTGCATGACAAGACAATTCGTTTGCCTGGCCAATTAATTGGAACTGGGAAGTATTTTTTTCAGCAATATTCCAGTTCTTTCCAACAAAAGAACCATTTCTTGTCTTCACTGTTTTTAAAAGTCACAGTGTGATATCATCGTGACGCTATTTAGCGTACTTTCAGTATCTGGAATATGAGAATGGCTATGACATTTTATTTTTATTGAAGGAAACAACGCCTACTATCATTGAGGGGGTATTATATGGCAGGACCTCGATGGGTAATTTCTCTGACTGAGAATAAGAATCAGAGAATTAAAATCCATCCTTTTTTCCGACTTCCATGTTCCCAAATCCTTCCATTTGCACTCAAATGACCTGACAGCTATATAATCCGTTAGCCAAAATCCTCTCCAGAAAGTGCAAAACAAAAAGTTTCAGTTCTCTTCGCTTGCATGCAAGACATTGACACGCGCGTTTCTAAAGAAAACTAAATGTTTGTCTCGATTAGAATATCGTTGTTTTGTCAATTGACCTCTTTTTGAATAGATTCTACATTTGTTATTGGTGCATTAACTGTATTCACACTCCTATTTTCTCACGAATATAGCAATGGTAACAGGCATGCATGTGTTGTCACAAAGCTGTAAACCTTAATCAGTTCCTACAACCCTGGTCAATTTGCTGAAAGCCAGCAAAGCTTATTTTGATATACTCAGTCTCTTTGTCAGTCATTGTATGTCGCTGTCATACACCCGTGCACACAAATCACCTCCCACATCACTTTTTAACCATCTGGCTCAGCGCCCCCATTTCAATCTGATTATCTCTTTTGCACCGAACATTGTAGTTATTATAATAATTTCTCGAGGAACATTTGGTCACTCCAGCTGTATCACTGGCTGATTGGTGTCCATGTCAGTGACGGATCTCCTGGTCATCATCACTGATGAAATACACAACCAAATCACTGGTATTTATTAGAGTTCAGTTGCATGGCGTTCACACCTATCTGCAGTCTGCAGACTGCTTTAATATGTGGATCGTAGACTGCTTTGTCTGGTTAACAATTGCTTTCAGCTTTGATCGATTTGTGTCCATTGGATGCAAAAATTTGAAATTTATTTATGGCACCGATGAAACCGCTCCACGGATCATCGGAATATTCTCCCCACTGAGCTCTCCAAGGCATATCATTTCGTATTTCATATTTGAGTCTCTGTCCATAATTGACGATGTTTCCTGATTCTACTTTGTCACATTAATATTTTACAAGCCACCAGCATGGGCTGCATATCGCTTAGTTCTCGTAATTTTTACTTCTTGCCTGCCATTTGTGGTGATTTTACTGCTCACTGCACATACCGTTAGTCATATTATAGTGGGTATTCGAGCTCGCAGAAGCCTCCGAAATCAGAGAAATTGAGACATTTAGAGCGACGCAGAGATGGACAAACGCAGAAAATCCTTTGTTTCACAGTATTAGGCACGTTATATTCTATGACCGTAGTTTACGTCCAGATTGCAAATGTTGCTCATTTCACCGGTTTCAGTGACTCAACATTTACTTTTGAAGAAAATACACGCATGCTTCAGTTTCTGTGTTAGTGCGTTAATACATTCATTGATGCGGGAACACAGTCGGTTGAGAGAGTTGTGAAAGAGCGGAATATTGCATCGGTTCACTATGATTCGGAAATTAAGCAGTCGCTGATTTCAGTGTAGAAACTCATTATATCTATATTATGTTCTTATTACTTCATACTCCTACTGGATTCATTCATGACCTCAAAGTTAACATCTATAGTGGTTTGTTTGGAAGCAGTAGCACTCTGCAAGTTGTGTAATATATTAAGAAAGTTGTAGATATCTACATCACAATTTTGCAACTTGCTCCCACTTGCTTTCCAGCCCATTTCCTGGAGCTGACTGTATGTTGATGAGGACACAAACGTCTTAAGTTTTAGTTTCTGTGAAAAATAAAAACTCTGAACTCTTACCTGTAATTGAATACCAATGTCAACTATTTCTGAGGAAATTCATTTTTCTCCACCATCGTGGATATTGATAATATGTTCTTCTTATACACTCTGATGTAAACAGAAGTGTTTTACTCCAACGTTTCTCTCTACTCACTGTGAACCAACCTGCAGTCAGTTTACATGTTTGCAAATGTGGTAACAGCGAAAGTAAGAATACAATGAATAAATAAAATACAAAGATCACCTTCTGTTACTATTGCTAAATTACCATGTCACCCCCATGGATCATAAAATAGTTTCAAAAATAAGAAATTCCAAACATTACAAACGAGAAGCAATGAGGTTTAATAAGTTATCTTCTTAATGTTGATTCACTGACCACCTCAATCTTTAACTTTGATTTGATTGTGATTCACAAGTCGTCAAACTGATAAAATGGCAATTGGTTCATAAATTTTGAATCGCAATCAAATGTTACTTTTTTCACAAAACGGACTTAATATTTAACATTCTCTTCCTGTATTTACTGAAAGCTCTGTGTAATTGAACAGTTCAATATATTCTGTTAGGAACTACATTATTGTCAGTTATTGTCTGAACTGATGGCTCAGCCGATGGCAGGCCATCAAGATTGGTTGTGTTTTCTGTTCTCGCTCTGCATTGTATTTATCTCTGTCAATCAACCGTGTGTTCTCCCACTCCCTCGTTCAGACTGTCCCATCCTACGTTTTCCCGTTCTGTAACCATCTTTAAACGTTTCTTTGTGAGCAACAATAAAAAGGGTTCTAAGAGATGTGATCTTTGATGTAATGTGTTTCAGAATTGAAAACAACTTTGGTGAGAGCACTCTCATTGTCATGATTGTCCCTTTAACTTTTATGCTTTCCATAAACAGTGTGTCGAATTTCTTGCTGAGCAGCATCGAAGACCATATTAACAGGACTTAGTGGTGACATTGTTAAAATTTCAACTAGCCTTATTATGATTTGTATGTAACATAATTGACAAATTTGGTGAACATCACGAACACTCAAGAAACTAATGGAAATGTTAACCTGATGGAATCAGGTCAAGATCTGTTCCGAGAAAGGTCCATGTTGTGTGCAGCTGTGGAAAAGTTCACGTTCGGACACACTGGGTTCAATCTCACTCTCTCCTCCTTAATTGACCGTAGTTTCCAATTTATGCAATCCAATTTCGACAACACTGGCATTTCCATTAGAAAGCAGAAACGCACTTTGGGATATTGGTCAGTTATTGCAGGGCACAAAAGCAAATTTCTTAGAGAGGTTGCAGCACGAACATCTTTTGTGTAAAGATAAGGACATAAGGAGGAGATTTTTGTGCTGAAGTAAAGACTAAACTCAAAGTTGCTAGTGTCCTTTCAGTTCACAACCTGCCCTCTCATGATAGAGAAAATAGTTTGGTAGTTTAACCTTAGAGTCACCACGCCTCAGGTGTGGAAACAGCCTGAAAAGAATAGTGCGTCATAGTAACCACAGCCGATGCAGGAATTAAAACCACGCTGTGTGCATCTGTCTGCATTGTAAATTAGACATCCAGCGAAATGACCGAACTGAATCCAGACCATGGAGAGTTGATGCAACTCTTTAAGTCATTGGTGAGACCATATCAGGATTAATGCGTAGAGTTTCACTTCCCCTTTCTTGAGGAATGATATAATGCAGCTCCATTGGAGACAATTCAAAATATGATCACTTTATTGGTTATCAAGGCAATGATTGTCTTATGAGGAGACCATGAGCAGGCTGGATCAATAGTTCTGAGAGTTCTGGACAATGAGCGAAAGTACATTGAGTAATATGTAATGAGGTACATTACATATTAAATGAAATTGGTGAAGTAAATGTAGAGTAATTTTTTTTCGTGTGTGGTGCTTGATAAACTTTCTATCATCCAATACCATGGGTTCTCATAAATGACCAGACAACACACGGGCATTTATTGACAACAGCATCTCTTTTAACTCGAGTTGAAGAATGAAATCTCTAAATAACATCAAGCACTCTTTAGGTTTTCTCAATAACCATGCAAAAATATATGTACTTGTTCGTGATGAACATCATTTGCAATTATTGTTCCTGGTTATTCCATTTGTCTCATATTATTGGAGTGAACACATTCCAGAATATACAAGAGTGTCGAAAGACAACAGCGAATTTCTAACAGAGCTTTTAATTATATGTTCTAAACTCGTTTTGAATTCGCTGTTTGGATCTTGAACATTGTTTTAAACATGACGTTTAACGCCTTAAGATAATCAGTTTTTTTTGCACATTATGTTACCTTTATCTCTGTCATCAACAATTTCTCATTGCGTTACTTTCAATATTTTCGCTGACAGTATGCATGCTTGCACCCCTCCCCCATACACAAACAATAAAATATCACTTCGACACTTGGCATTAATATTGATGGTGAGAATACCGTTACAAGTACTTTTGGCTAGCCAACCATTCAGATGGGGCGAGGTGTCATAAGCTAATCGCCTACGACTATTTAATTCCAACTTATACCCTGATTTCCATATTGAAGTCGTGATGTATTTCTCGGAATAACCAGGGCCGAACTTTAAAGTGTGTCACTGGATGCAGCACGTTGTCTTCGACGTTAGGTCCATGACTCCTATTGCTACCATGATCGTCATCCACAGAGAAACATTCTCCGAAGGCAATTAGATATTTCCTACAGATTCTTTGCAAGAGGAATACAAGCACTCCCTTGTTCTGAACTAGTTTATCTAAGTGGCTGGCCAAGTGGCAAGTAGCACTTTGACATGCGTCGAAACTGTGGACATATTTTGGGCAGTTTTTTGGTGAGTACACTCAAAATATTGTCTGATGATCATTGCTGATTTCATTGGAAAACGATATGCTGAACCACCAACCTTTAAACATACATGATGAGGCTCTGGCTCGTAGGTGGAAATCGTACATCTTGAATGAATTTGTCACTTGAATGCAGCCGATGGAACAAACTAAATCCCAAAAGATTTTATCGATTACACCTTTCATAAAACATATTGACTCGGCGTTATCTTTTTAGGTTTGAATGCCTCTGACAACGGTAAAATATAAATTATTATTCTGCTGCCTGGGTGGGGGGCTCTAACTATGCATGTATACGAGGAGACATGTTTGTTTGTGTCACATATTCCCTTTTCATAAACATGCTTGTTGAAGATCTACGAACGTGAATATTTCGAGGAGTAGTCACGATATTCATCACCTTTACAATGGCCAGTTCAGATATGTCTTCCATAGATGTTACATTTCCGAAGCACAGTTCGACGACAAAGAAATGGTTGTATATGATGTCTCTCTCTGTTCGTGCCCTTGCGTGCAGGTGTCGGCCCTCATTGATATTCTCTTTCGAACTCTGATGAACACAGAATAAATCCTACCCTGGAGTGATACCTGGCTTGATGAACTAGAGCCTTTGTACTTGCATTTTGGCACTAAGGTGGTCAGTCATTGACAAGAGGCTTCGAATGCTCTTTTTAGAAAAGGCAAACGATTATTGCGCTAGAACGTAACCAAGATTCACAAGCAAGACGAAATTATCCACAGGTTTGTTCACGGCGAAACACATTTGCGTGAGTCCTATATCAAATGCATGATATGTAAGGGAAGATGAGGACGACTGACTCTCCTACCACGGTACAGCAAGAAGTTGGCGGGCTATTTTTCTGGCCTGAATCTACATTAGTTCTATTACGTTCATTGAATACGGTTTTCCTTTGTTCCAAAACGTTTCTGTAAGATTAGCACTGTGACATTACCAGGACATCATCACTTCCCAGTGCAGTGAGAGAATTGAGTTTAATAGCAAAATGGGTTCCTTCTCTTCCGTTCAATATTCCTTTCAATTGGCTATTGAGTGGTGTCCAAACTTGTGATCCTCGAGGTATGTCGCGAGAGATCTATCATCACAAGCAATCCGAGAACAAAGAACAATACTTTTCAAGTTTTCTCATTTTCCCGGAGAAAGGCAATGCGCAGATAGGCCTGAATAAGTTCAAAATTGATAATTAAGCACTCGTTGACCATTGGTTCTGGAGGTATTATTTCATCGTCAATAGTAAAACTGTCTTGTTCAGAAAGTTAACTGTGGAAAATCGAAATGAATCTTTTCTTTCTTCACAGTTCAACAGTGTGCGAGGATTGAGGACATTTGCAAAAAGCAAAACTTGTTTGATATTCCAAAGTACTGAACATAAAAAAAACTAGCCCAAATGTTCACATTCCATATATGAAGCTGGGCAGTTTCTGTTGCTAAACTATTTGATCAAAGGTTAACAAATGGAGAGTAGGGGAAGTTTAACGCAGCTAGATTGCTTTCTACTCTGTGTCGCTTCATGCAACAAAGAGTCTACATGTTCTCAGTAGTGGAGGATTTTAAGTTACGAGGAGAGAGTGCATAGCCTGGCACCTCTCTGATTGCAGCATAGAAGGTCGAGGGATGACTTCACAGAGGTTTATAAAATTATAAGAGTTATAGATAAAATGAACAACAACGATCTTTTAACTTGGATAGGAGTATCCAAGACTGGTAAGATGTAACGGGAAATAAAGGGCAACCTTTTCACAGAGGATGGGTTGCATAATAAATACACTGCCAGAGCAAGTGGTGCATACAGGTACTGTTACAAGATTTGTCAGCCATTTGGACAGGCGCATGAAGGGTTTAGAGAGACACAAGTTGCATGCAAGGTGGAACAGTTCAGTTTCGAAAATTGGTTTCGCATAGTCTAGTTGGACTGAAGGAGGCGACAGAACTCAGGGAAATAAATATTACTTGTTTTGAAAATCGTTCCAATTTCAGGAGTCGAAGTGCTCTATGTCAGAGAAAACAGAAATGGTGGATAAATCTCCAGACCCTGACCGAGTGTATCCCAAATATGGTGGGAAGTCAGGGAGGAACCATGCAGAAATAATTGCGTAATCTATAAATATGTGTGAGGTTCCAAATGACGGACAGTGCCTATATTATACCTTTGGTGAAGAAAGGAATGCAGGGAGAAGACTGGCAACTATAGAACTGTGAGTGTGACTTCGGTGATGGGAAGGTTGGTGGAGGTGATTCTGAAAGATAGCATTTACAGAGGAAAGGAACGAATCGGAATCGTCAGCATGGTTTTGTGATATGGCACCTGTGTCTTACAAATTTGTTCGAGTGTTTGATCAAGTAATCAAGAGGATTGATGATGCCAGAACAATAGGCATTGCTCATCTAGTCTTAAGTAAAGCCTTTGAAAACTTTCTGAATGGTAGACAAATGTGTAAAGTTCAATCCCATCGTGTTCAGAATGAGTTCTGCTAATTGGACACAAAAGTCACTTAATAACAAGAGAAAGGGTATAGTGCTGATGGGGTTATTTATGATCTGGAAGCCTGTGACGAGCGGTGCTCCAAACTGATCAGTGCTGGCTATTTTGTTTGTCATTTATATGCAGTAAGTGATTTGTTAAAGAATAGCGAAGGTAGGGACAATCATTTAGCAGACAGCACCAACACTGGCAGTATGTATATGGAATGAGACGCCACTGGAAGTGTTGATGTGTGTACATCAACAACATTTAAAAGGCATTTGGGGAAATGGATGGGTAGAAAATGATTAGCAGGATATGGGGCAACAGCTGGGAAATCGGATTAATATGACAAGTATTTTGACCGAAATGAACCAATTTCGATAAAAGGGCCTCTGTCTGTGCTGTAAACGTCTATGACTCTCCATGGTGGCATCGCAGAGAGGAAAGAAGGTTACCTAAGTTTAAATGATACACTGATCAGTTGGGTCTATGGGCTGAGGAGTGGCAGATAGTGTTGGATAAATGTAAGGTATTTTACTTTGTTAAAATCAAGGGATGCAGGACTTGTACAATTAAAATTACTGCCTTGAAGAGTGCTGCAAAATACATAGATTAAAGGTTCTGTGACTTAGTTCTTTGAAGTTGTGTTTCATGTAGATAGAGTGATTAATGATGCTGTTACTGCACTTACCTTCATTGCTCAAACCGTTATGTGTAGGAGTTGGAACGTCATGGTGAGATCGTACAGGATATTGGTGAGGCATCTTCTCATGTACTCTGTCCAGTTCTGGTTACCCTGTTATGGGAAAAGGAGAAAGTGAGGTCTGCAGATGCTGGAGATCAAAGTTGAAACTTTATTGCTGGAACAGCACAGCAGGTCAGGCAGCATCCAGGGAACAGGAGATTCGACGTTTCGGGCACAGGCCTGATTCCTGAAGAAGGGCCTGTGCCCGAAACGTCGAATCTCCTGTTCCCTGGATGCTGCCTGACCTGCTGTGCTGTTCCAGCAATAAAGTTTCAACTGTTATGGGAAAACTATTATTCAGCTGGAGAGAATTCAGAAGAGATATACCAGAGTGGTGCAAGGAATGCATGGATTCAAATAGAAGGAAATGCTAGATAGGCTGCGTTTTTTTTCACAGGAGTGATGAAGATTGAGGTTTACCCAAAAGATGTCTATACAATCCTGTGGGGTATAGGTATCTGGATATAGGTTTTCAGACATTTCGTCTCTATACTATAACATTTTCAGTGACCTTTGGACGAAGAATTGCTGGTGATTCCTGGTTTCTCATTCTGTGTTTGGGATTCTTTGGGTTGGTGATGTCATTTACTGTGGCAATATCATTTCCTGCGGTGAAGTCATTTCCTGTTACTTTTCTCAGAGGGTCGTAAATCGGGACCAGGTCAATGTACTTGTTGACAGAGTTCCGGTTGGAATGCCATACTTCTAGGAATTCTGGTGCATGTCTCTGATTGTCTTAGGTTGGATGAGTTGTCCCAGTCAAAATGGTGTCCTTCCTCATTAGTATGTCAGGATATTAGTGAGAAAGGTTTATGTTGTTTTGTGACGATATATGAACATCAACTAGCTTAAGATGTTGCACAGTATGGTCACGAATCATCTGCAAATGAACCTTCCAGCTCAGCGAACAAACCTACATGCTGAAATTCAACCTGAACTACAAATCTTCTCAAAACTCGCTGGGGTACAGATATAGTTAACTACATCTGTCCTTGCCCTTGGGTGGGGAATTTTAAAACCTGTGGGCCTATTCTTAAGGTGAGAGGAGGAAGATTTTAAAAAAAGAGATGACGATCTTTTTTTTACACAATGAGTCCACAGGAAGTAATGAATGACGATACAGTTGCAATATTTATAAGACATTTGGATAAGTGCATGAATAAGAAATGTTTAGAGGGATATGGGCCAAGTTCATGGAGGCAGAACTATATTAGGTTTTCAACTTGCTCAGCACGGACTTGTTGGGAAAAACAATCTGTTTTATTGTTGTCTGACTCGATGACTCTATGATTGAAATTTATAGAATACTGATAAGCTTGGATACAGTTCATTTGAAGAAAATGTTTCAACTGATATGAGGTACTTGAACACATTGGCACAACCTCAGGGTAAAGGGATAATGATTGTGAACTAAGATGAAGATGAATTTCTTCAGCCAGAGGGTGGTGCTTCTGTGGAACTCATTGTTATATTGTGTTATATAATTCCTCTGCTAATTCAACAAACATCATAAAGACGATTCACCTCAAGGTTTAATGTGTTAAAATTCGACAGGCAAAGAACTATCCCAAAAGTCACTGTTTGAAGTAAAATTAACAACTTTATTCTTTATGTCTAACAGAGCATATTAAACAATGACAATTTACAATTCCTTTCTCTTAGAACTATCTTCTACGTCGCACTCGACAATACGAGTACAATAAAAAATATCTCGATTACCGCTTCACAGAAAAACGATCACATTTGGAAACCAGTCAAGTTTGCCAAATTTCCTCTGTAGATCTTCTCTCCAGGTTGGGTTCAATATTCTGCTGCACAAAACTATTAACAGATACCGCGCAGAGACCTGTCCTGCAGGCAGCATGTACTTGTTGGAGTTTTCGCAGTTCTTTCTCAGCTGTTCAAAATTGTCTAGTTTTGTACTCCAGAACGTCGGATCATTTTATTGGTTTAATATTATCAAAATACTACATTCAATTGATTGTAGTTTGGTACCTTGGGCACAATTTAAACTGATTGGCCAAATTTGAATTTGATTTTGTCTCATAGCAGCTCAGCTACTGCTACATTTTCGACCAAAGGTTCATTGTTACCTTCTAAAACTTCGTGTGGTGTCAGTTCTGCTAGCTTTTCAATCCTCTTAATAGCGTAGTATTTCTACACCTTTATAACACCTCCCACTTTAAGGGAAAGTAATCCATCATAATGAAAGTATGGCTTCTTTATTTCTCTATTCCTTAAACACAATATCATGACATTTAACGCCAAATTATCGTATTCCCACTTAAGTACAACAATGGATAGATATCAATATTATCTATGGTTTATCAGTTAAATCCTGGATAACGTATCTGCAATTACATTCACAAGACCCCAACATAAACGATATATAAATTAGTAGCCTGTAAATTGAGATTCTAGAATATGGTCACATATTTTTGTGTTTATAGAGTTCCAGAACGTAAGAGCAGTGTACTCCGTGTAGAAAACCGACTCTGATAAGTTGTTTAAGATACACATTAAAATCTCGTCAGGCCAGTACCATCACTCAATATTTCATTTTCGATCGTGGAGTATTTCGTGGATGTTAAGTTTCTTCGAAAATAAACCAACTGCCAGTACAAACACATCATCGTCTTCCTGTGGAAGTACAGCTCCAACTCCTTTGTCACGAACAACGATGGCAACTTGATAACGTTTTGAAATGTTTGATGTCGCTCAAACTGGTCCATTTATTCATGTTGCTTTCAAATGTTCGAATGCCTTCTGACATTGTTCTGTCCTCCCAAGCATTGTGTTCTTCTTCAGAAATTCTATTAACCATGCCACTTCACTGATGAGTTTTGGGAAGAAAACCGTCCAATAGAATCCGTTTTGTCCTAAGAATCGAAGCTCCTTGTCCATCGAGTTTAGTCGTGCAAATCCTTCGACGGCTTTTGTCGTTGCGTTCCATTGGATCAACATTCCAAGACCCATTCTTTGGCAGATGAAAAACACCTCTCTTTTTGTGATTTCAGTTTTGTTTAAGTTTATTACGTGTTTTTTCTACATAGTAGTTCACACAGCTCTGCCTGTAATACCATGTGTTGTTTCCAGGGCTTAGTAATGATCACTACATCGTCCAAACAGAGTGTACAGTCGATTAACCCCGCCACACCTGTGTTCCTGTGATTTTGAAATATGGCGGGTGCGTCCTTCATTCCAAAGGGCAATACTTTAAAGTGACATAGCCCATTTGGGGTAACAAACACGGATTTTCATTGCGCCGTCTCCACAAAGGATACCTGCCTTTAACCACATAGTAATTCAACCTTGGTGATGTAACTGGTTTATTAAATGTATTGATACAGTCCTCGGAATTGGATATGAGTCCGATTTTATAATGGCGTTGATCTTCCGATAGTACACGCAAAATCGTTGAGCACCATCCAGTTTGGGAATTAAGATGATCAGTGCACTCCACTCACTCTGGCTCGGTTCGATGAAATCCTTGTCAAGCATGGACTCCACCTCTTTCTGGACCTGTCTGGATTTTAAAGGATTAAGCCTATAAGGGTGTTCAAAGTTTGGGAGAAGATTTGTAGCTCGGGTGCTCGTGCACTGAAGGTTGCTGCACAGGTGGATAGAATAGTCAAGAAGTCATGTAATATGCTTGCCTTCATCGGACGGGGTATTAATAAGATAGCTAGAAGGTCTTGATAAAAGTGGACAAGATTTCGTTCGGCCGGATTTAGAATACTGTGTAATGTTGTGGTCGCCACATTCCGAAAAAGATGTTGATGCTTTCGAGAGGGTGCAGACAAGATTTACGAGGATGTTACCTGGTATGGAAGATGCTGACAATGAAGACACCTTGAGTAGGTGAGGGTTGTTTTCATTCGATTATAGGAGATTAAGGGAGGAACCTGATTGAGGTCCACAAAATCATGAAGGGTATATAGAGATAAACTTTTTCCCCATGGTGAAGGTTTCAATAACGAGAGGTCACGCATTCCAGCTGAGAGGTGAAATGTTTAAAGGGGATACACGCAGTCGGTGCTTTACACCGAGGTTGGGAGGTGACTGGAAAGCGTCGCCAGCAGAGGTAGTAGAGGCACGCATAGTAGATTCATTTAATATGCATCTAGCCAGACGCATGAGTAGATGGGGAGCAGTGGGATACAGATGGTTAGGAATTGGGCGACTGTTTTAGACAATGGTTAT
The DNA here is from genome assembly GCF_037043375.1 of Chiloscyllium plagiosum. NCBI lineage: Eukaryota > Metazoa > Chordata > Chondrichthyes > Orectolobiformes > Hemiscylliidae > Chiloscyllium > Chiloscyllium plagiosum. Next base: position 79,014,322 of record NW_028270169.1, on the reverse strand, counting down.
GATCGGCTCAGGCTTTTATGGTGGAAGGGGCTGTTCGTGGGCTATACATTTTCTTTGTTCTTTCTTCTTTGATCTTAGATTCGACTCGATGTGTCAAATGGCCTAGTTCTGCTCCACTTTCGTACGCTGTATATTTTACGGTAATGGAAATGTCTACCCAAGAATGCACTGAACAAAGAGTTTGACAACTAGTTTACTGAACAATCAATAGGAATGTGGGATAGGTTTGATGACCTAAATGGTTGATGTCTGTTCGTAATTGTTGTACACTTATTTCTCACAAGATGAGGTGACTTGCTGTGCGGTTGATCCACTTTAAAATTAAGAGAGTCCCCATTTACGATGGAGACAACGTTGTGTCCGTCTCCTTCATGTGGTGTTGGATGTGGTGTTTTCATCCCAGGGCACAGACAACAATGGGTCATTGAAGATATTCAAGTCTGACCATGACTGACCATTTATGGACAGGAGAGTAAATATTTATTGGGTATAAACAGCAAATGGGTGTTCATTCACAAACAGATCAGCCATGGTCTTTCTAAAATGATCAGTTTCTCGTGGGGCCGAACGGCAACTGCAGCATCCACTCCATGCGGTGTTCTCTCACTGCACCACTCGAGGCTATTACAGAGGGAGATGAGGATCCCATTCAGCCAGTCAGGGTCGTAACAATGAGACAGTGGAGACCATTAGTCCTCTGTAAGGGTTTACATAGAAATGGAATTAAATATTCTGTCACAGTGTCAGGGAATTATACAGTAGTAAAACTGATCCTTCAGTCCAACTCGGCCATGCCAAACATACATCCTAAACAAATCTCGTCCCACTTGCCAGCATTTGATTCATATCCATCCAAAACCCTACCGTTTCATTTATCCACTCAAATGCCTTTTAAATACTGTTAATTTACTAGCCTGTAATATTTCCTCTGGCAGCTCACTCCATACATGCTCCACGCTCTGGATGAAAAAGTAGCCGGTTAAAAACTTTTTTTATCCTGGCCGTCTCACCCTAAACATATGCCCTTTAGTTCTGCACAACCTCACGAAAAGGAAAAAAAAAGACCTTGACCGTTCACTCTACCAATGTCCCTCATGATTTTCTGAACCTGTATAAGGTAACCCCACAGTGACATTTTTTTTTTAATTTTAATGTTCAGTGACTGCGGGAAGCTTTCCACACAGTAGACACGGCCCAAACTGGAATTAATGATGAAAATTATCTGTATTGGTTGCGTTGTTAAAGGGACGCATGTTAATCAGGCGAGCGGGAAATCTCTTCAGAAAGAGTACACATGAGGCGTTCTTGCTCCAGGCGTTGGATTGGAAGGGTTTGGCGAAGATGGAGGCCCAGGATATGCATGTCGTTGGTGGAGTGTGCGGGCAGTTGAAGTGTTCAGCTACATAACTGTGGGGCTGGTTGGTGCAGGTCTCCCAGACATATCCCAAATCGGCACTGCCTTCTTGACCTGTCCAACACCTTTCCCGTCTATCCATTCCATCTTCCTATCCGACTATCACCTTCTGCCCCACCTTCACCTATCTATCGGATTCCCAATTACCTTCCCCTGAACCAACACCCCTCCCATTTTTATCTCATCCCTCCGGACTGGAAGCCTCATTCCTGATTGACGGTTTACGCAAGAAATTTCAATTCTCCTGCTCCTCGGATGCTCCCTGACCTGCTGTCGTTTTCCAGCACCACTCTATTGACTTTAATCTGACTGAGAAAGCAAACTAGATTGATTGCTGCAGCTTAAAGACAGCGTTTTGACCGTGCAGCATTCAAATCAAATGCTATGCTACATTATGTGCTTATCTTTGAAACTATCAGGGATTCGTATCACTGATATTACGGCTTCTACCTGGTGATCTGACAGCAAATGTCCTAATGGAGTATTGTTGTGCTCAAAAACATCGTGACGGTCAGCTACACAGCATAGGAGGAGGTCATGCAGCCTGTCCAAGCTGTTACACAGGAGCAGGGGACCCCAGTTTCGCTAGTGGAAAGTAAACAACAGAGATAATTACTTATTTTCATGTTGGCAAGCCGTACCTACTGGAATTCCTCAGGGATCAATGTGTGGCCAGAAGCAATTTACAATATCGATTAATCGTTTTGATGAAGGAGTTGAATGGAATGGAGCTCCGTTTGCTCATACACCAGCATAACCATTCGGTAAGATTTAAATTGGAATCAGAGCAGCTGCAGTGTTGTACAGACAGGGGAGGGGACTAACAATGCCATCGGCAAGAAAAGAACAGTACAATGTGGGCGATGGGAACTTTGTGTTTTGGGGAAAAAATAAAGCAACTGTAAATTATTCAAATAAAGAAATAATGCAGAACATAGCGGTACAGTGGGATTTATGTGTCCTGCTATATGAATCACATGAAGCAGGTCTGAAGATGCTTCAAGTCATTTGGAAGGAAAAAGGAATTCAGATGTTTCTTGCTCTGGGAATTGGGGACGATGTCAGGGATGTCATTCAACTGGACATTTTAGAGATCAGATCCGATGCACTGTGTAGGTATGTATCCCTAAACTGAAAAAGGTAATTGTTTTCAAAACAATTAAACGATGTTTCTCTTTGCTCGCTCTTGAAATGAAAGCATTATGTTATGAATAGTTAAAAGGTTAGCACTGAGAACGAGAGATGTTCTTACTGACATACAAGCTAGTGAATACCTAATGGGTAGTTAATCTTGAATGGGGGATTTAAAATGCAGAAGTAGTTTAAGTATAAGACACATTCACTTCAATATACATATTGTCACGATATTAAACTTTTTTTTAAACTTAATTGGAAAATATAAACGTGTCTTCAAATCAAGTGAGGTCTCTTGTTACGAAGGAAATGGCTCTGTGTATGGCAAGAGCAATGATGCATCTACATGGAGCAGGGGATGTGATGGGGTGCAGTTCAGGCACTGTTCAAGGAGACGTCTCGTGGCCCAGTTTGAGGTCGGATAACATTATTGTGTGATTCAACTCGGAGAGGAGGAAATTCTAACTTCCTGAGAAGGAACGACCTATTGCTCCCTCTCTCTCTCCGTGTTCCTCCACAGCAAGGTGACCAAGCTGAAGACTCCTCTGTCATCTTTCCATCTTACAACCTGATGAGGATTCATTGGAATCTCCCATTGCCTGAAGCAAAGGGAACTCATCGACATCCATCTGTTCCAGGGTCGAATACCGTTGCTACTGCTATAAGAGTAAGAATAACTTCATAAGGTGAATATATTTTGCGAATATCCCTCATTTTTACCTTCGTCATGAGTTCACCTCATATTCAGCAGAAGTTCTTATAAGTAAACAATTCACAGATATTTTCTTTCTCAGTTTATTATCTTAAATGTGCGTATGTCAATATTTTTAGAAAGGGAAACATTGCTGTCCGTATTTACAGTATCTAAACTGTTTGTCATTCCTCTTTCCATCAATGATTGAGTCATCCTGTTTTGGCCATATGCTTAATTTTAGCAGATTAAAATATCTGCTTGATTTATTCCTCACACTGAAGCTGATTCAGTGTGAGCCCTGTATTATTTGTCACACAACGAACTTGCTTACATTTAGCATTTGCTGTGCCCTCTTCTGGAGACGGACGAGAAAAGGAAATCGTGACTGAAAGCCAGGTAACGATGGACCGGTGTGTCTGATATCAATGGTGGGCATGATGTTGATGGGGATTCTGAGGGATAGGATGTACATTTACTTCGAAATGCAATGACTGATTATAGATCTGGTATTACACATGGAAAATCGAGCCTTGCTGGCTTGATTCAGTTATTTTCAAGAGGTAATGAAGAAGCTTCATCAAGTCAGTGTGGTAGACGTTATTCATATTGACTTCAACAAGGCATTCAACGAGATTGTGGACGGCAGATAAGTTAGTACGGTTAGGTCATAAATAGATCCAAGATGAGCTCGCCAATTGATCACAAAATTGGATTGTAGATAGGAGACAGAGTGTGTGGGTCGAGGATTTCTTTTTAACAGGAGGCCTGTGACCAGCAGTTTGCAGCAATGATTAGTGTTGAATCCGCTGATTTTCATCATGTACGAAAATGATTTTGATGTGAATATTTCCATGATTATCATGTTTGCTTATCAACAAAATAAGTAATGTCGTGGACAGTGAAGAAGATCACACTTGAAATTTTATGTTCAATTCTGTTTGCCTCATCATAGGAAGGATATGGAAGGTTTCAAGAGGGAGAAGAGGAGATTTACCAGGATGCTGTCTGGATTGGAAAACACGCCTTATGAAGAAAGTTTGAGGGATTTCTGACTGTTCGCACTGGAGAGAAGAAAAATGAGATGTGACTTGATAATGGTGCACAAGATCTTAGGAAGAATACGTAGAATGTGTCGAGAGAGACTTTTACCCCATGGTGAGATGTCAAACACAGAGCTGAACTGTAATTGGAGGAAGATTTACTGGCAATGTCAGAGGCAGATTCTTTACTCAGAGAGTGGTGAGTGCGTCGAAACCGCTGCCAGCAGTGGTCATAGAGTCATAAATATGAAAGGGACACAAGCGATTCTTAGATAGGCACATGGATGATAGTAAATTGGAGGGAAAATAGGTTAATTTGATCTCCGAGTAGGATAAAAGACTAGCATGCTATGGAGGGCTGAATGGCCTGTGCTGTACTGTACTGTTCTATGTTCTATTATCTCAGAGTTCAATGGGACATCGATAAGGTGGGCCAAAAGGCCAAGTAGTTGCAGACGAAATTTGATTTAGATAAACATGAGGTTATGTAATTTTTGTGAGGTGAAGCAGGGCATGAATTATAAAATTAATGGTGAAGCCCTGAAAAGTGTTGTTGAAAAAAAGCTGTCGGCTCGTCGTTCCTTAAAGGTAGAATTGCACGTAGACAGGATGGTGAAGAAGGCGTTTGTTGTGCTCGCCTTTTTGGTGAGAGCATTGAGTATTGAAGTTGGGGGGTCGTGTTGCGGTTGGACAGGTTGGTGAGGTCACATTTAGAATACTGTGTTTAACTCGGTTCACGCTGCAATAGGAAGAATGCTGTTAAACGTGAGATGCTGCAGAAAAGATTTACAAGATTGTTGCCGGGACTGGGAGGTTTGAAATAAATGGAGAGGCTGGACAGACTGAGGCATTTTTACCCTGGACCGTCGGAGTCTGAGCGATAACATTATAGAGGTTGATAATAATCAATAGGTGCATGGATAGTATTAATATTCAACGTCCTTATCTCAGAGTAGGGGAGTCAACAAACAGTGGGCAATATGTTATGGTGAGTGGTGAAAGATGTTACAGCTACAGACGCCTTGTTCACGCAGGGGTGGTTCGTTTCTGGAGCTGGCTACCAGAGGAAGTAGTGGGGGATGATACAATTGCATTAAAAGGCATTCTCTGTTTTTTTTCCCAAAAGATTCGTAGCTCAGGATGAGTTTCGGTATGTAGGTATGCTCGCTGAGGTGGATGGTCCATTTTCAGACATTTCGTCACCATACTAGATAACATCTTCATTGAGCCTCCGGAAGAATCACTTCTAATGTTCCCTGCTTTGTATTTATATGTTTGGGTTTCTTTGGGCTCGTGATGACATTTCCTGTAATGATGTAATTTCCTATGGTGATGTCATTTCCTGTTCTTTTTATCAGGGTTGGTAAACGTGGTCTAATCAATATTTGTTGATAGAGTTCCAGTTGGAATGTCATGCTTCGAGGAATTTCACTGCATGTCTCTATTTGGCTTGTCCGTGGATGGATGTGTTGTCCCAGTCCAATCGGCGCCCTTCCTTTTCTGTATATGAGGATACCAGTGAGAAAGGGTCCTGTAGTTTTGTGGCTAGTTGATGTTCATGTATCTTGCTGGCTAGGTTTCTCCCTGTTTGTCCAATGTAGTGTGTGTTACAGTTCCTGCACATTAATTTTTTCATTACATTAGTTTTACTTGTTGTCTGTATACGCTCTTTCAAGTTCGTTAGCTGCTCTTTTAGTGTGTTGGTGCTATGTGGGCTACTATGATGCCAAGTGGTCTGAGTAGTCTGGCAGTCAGCTTGTTTAGGTTTTTGCTGACAAATTGGCGAACTGGTTTCATTGGGATCCCATTCTTTTTGAACACACTGTTTCAATGACTTTCCTCTGCTCTGCGTAGTTCCTCTGTGTTGCAGTGGGCGGTGGCTCGTTAAAATTATGTTCTGATGCAGCTTCGTTTGTGGATGTTGGGATGATTGCTTCTGTAGTTCAATATTTGGTCCATGTGTATTGCTTTCCTGTAGACGCTGGTTTGAAGTTACAAATTGGCTATTCGCTGTACTGTGATATCTAGGAATGGAAGTTTGTTGTTGTTTTCCTCTTTTTTTGGTGAAGTTTATGCCAGTAAGTATATTTTTGATTGTCTTCAAGGTTTCCTCCGTTTTTTTGTTTAGTCACGACAAAGGTGTCATCCACGTAGCAGACCAAATGTTTTGGTTGGATGATTGGCAGAGCTGTTTGTTCGAGTCTCTGTATTACTATCTGTGCTAATAACCCTGATATCGGAGATTGCATGGTTGTTGCATTAGCTTGTCTGTGAGTTTTGTTGCTGAAGGTGAAGTGGGTCGTAAGGAATAGGTCCACTAGCTTGACGATACTGTCTTTCCTGTAGATGTTGGTGGTGTCTGGTGTATGTGTCTTTGGGACTACTAATAATGTCGTCAGTGTTTCCTTCTCCATGTTGATGCTGATTGATGTGAACAGGGCTGATACATCAAAAGAGATCATTATTTCAACCTCTTCTATCTTTATTTCTTTGATCATCGTCAGGAACGATGTTCAGTGGATGGAATGGATTGAGTCTTCTATTAAGCGTTTTAGTCTTTGGTGCAGCTCCTTGGCCAATGTGTAAGTAGGTGTGCCAGGTAACGAGACTATGGGACTGAGGGGCGCTGCTGATTTGTGATTTTTGTGTAATCCATAGATGCGTGGTGTGTTGAATCTATCTGGTCTCACTTTTTTGAAGTCGGTCTTATTTATTTCTCCAGATTTCTGAAGTTTATTGTGTAGAGCTGTGATTCGGTTCTCTATTTGTGGGGTCGGGTCTCCCGCCACTTGTTGGTAAGTGATGGTATCTGCAAGTAGTGTGTTCACTTTTTCAAAGTAGTCTCTTTGATTTAAAATGACTGTGAAGCGTCATTTGTCTGCTGGTAGAATGTAAATGTTTTCATCTTTTCTTAGTCTTTCTAGTGCTTTCCTTTCTTGTGTATTCAGTGTGATTCCTTCCTTTCTCCTGCTTAATGTTGGTGTGACTACCTGTCTGCTCGTGTGGGGGGTTTCTTCTGTTATTTGATTGTGTTTCAGTGCTGTTCCTGATGCTGCTAAAAAAAACTTTCTTGTGCACTTCCTGGAAGTTGCAATTTAATCCTTTTACTTAGACGGCTTTCTTAGTGTCAGTTAAGGTTCGATCAAATACGATTTTTTTTAACCATGCTTCTGTATTGTCAGTGTTGTTATTTTGTATAAGTTTGTCTAGTGTTTTCTGCAGGTCCAGTTTAGTCATTTTCTGTGTTTGTCGCAGTCTAATATCTGTGGATCGTTGTACTGTGTCTGTCCATTCATGGTCTATTCCATGAGTGAGTAAAGATTTTTGATGCAAAGTTTCCGGTTTTATTTGTAGATCTGTTGTGGGCATCGTTAATCATTTCTCTAAGCATTCTGCGGCCATTGTGCTCTGCTATTCTTTTGGCTAGCGGGGTGTTAAGAGGAGGTTTGTTTTTAAGACATTTCGGTGGTACCTGTTTTCTTTTAGTCATTCATGCACGAAGAACAGCTGCTCGTGGTTTGAACTCTGCCAGACGGCATTTGTTTCCCATTTTAGAGCCGGTTTTAGCGTATTTGACACCGTGAAATACAAACACTACATGAGACAACTCGGCAGAAAACTTGCTACCAGAATGCATGAACATTGACGAGTCATAAAACGACATGACCTCTCTCACTGGTATCCTGACAGACAGATAAGGAAGGACACCACTTCATCTGGGACAATATGTCTATCCTAGGACAAGCCAAAAAGAGACACGCACGAGAAATCCTAGAAGCATGGCATTCCAACCGGAAAACTATAACCAAACACATTGACTTGGACCCCGTTTGACACCCCTGAGAAAAAAACAGAAATGACATCACCATAGGAAATGATATCACCACAGGAAATTATATCACCAACCCAAAGAAACCCAAACATATAAAAAGAAAACATGAAACATCAGCAGTGCTTAGTCCTCACTCTCACTGAAGTTGTTACCTCATACGGTGACAAAACATCTGAAAATGAACCATCCGTCATTGCGAGCAAACCTACATCCATTGAAAAGACATCTTGATTGGGATATGAATAGGAAGGGTGTGTGGTTTGTGTGCCAGAAACTTGCAAATGGGACTGGAAATGATTAGGATTTCTGGTCGGCCTGGATAAGTGGAACTAAAGGGTCTCTTTCCATGCCGTTTTAATTTGTGAAAGGGATGAGGAAACATTCTAAAATGGTCTTTTGAACAGTGATTATCCTCATTGGAAGTTTGTGCTGCCTTTCTGTTTACATGTTTTTCAAAACTGAGTTAGTTAAACATTTGACAGAGACGTCAGTCACGGTTAATCTGATACAGACAGGAGGGTGGGGCTGAGAAAAAGACCATATCAGCCACAATCCTAGTGCCTCGGCTAAATGTCTTATGTCCCCCTCCTGTTCCTCAGTCCCATGTCCCTGGGCTCCATTCAGTCCCTCAAACCTGCTCGACAGTAGCAGCTGGAGTCTGGATTAGAGTGGTTCTGGAAAAACACAGGAGGTCAGGCAGAATCCAAGGATCAGGAAAATCGACGTTTCGGGCAAAAACCCTACATCAGGAACCCAAAACCTACCGTCATCAGGAACAGCTGGAGGCCACTTTCCGCTATAATCTGGTGACTGGAAAAAGAGAAGAACCATTCATCCCCTCAAGACAGTCGTATAGACTTTGTGTAGTTTGAAAAATATAATTGTTAAAATAACCCCCTCATCTCTCTTTATAGGTCTTCCTCTTTGTAACATGTGCTTCATTTGTTTTGATGCTGTAGATCCAGATTCATTGTGAATACAGCTCCCATACATCCCCCAGAGATGGCTCACAAAGTCCTCTTGTCTCACTGACTGCAACAATCAATAACAGAACTTCCAGGAAAATTGCATCCACTACATTTCCATTAACAGAATGCGAGATCATCAGAGCCTGAACATTTCGTTCACCCTCCAAACATGCATTGACTTTCAATACGATCATGGCAGATCTTCTCTCGTTCTCAAATCATCTTTAATGTTCAATTCTTCACAACCGCCAACTCTGCTTCAGGTGAAAATCCGTATATCTCCTTTATAAATACTTTCAGTGATCTTGCTCCCTGGTTCTCTCATTCCCTACCATCTGCTTGAAGAAAGCATTCCCTGTTCCTAAAGCATTACCTCATAACCTGAAAAAGTTAGGTAACACAGGGTTTCAGGTCAGAAGCATTGGCCCTATTGTAAATGTGACTGAGGATGACATCAAGGAATTCTGATAAACATTGCTTTGAAGGATAATCGATTGTGATCCCTCGACTATTTGCAGTCATTTACAGCTCAAGGGAAGATGTTTATTATCAGTGGACAACAATCATCTAAGCCATAGAGTCATATAGAGATGGACAGCATGGAAACAGACCCTTCGGTTCAACCCGTCCATGCCGACGAGATATCCCAACCCAATCTAGTCCCACCTGCCAGCACCCGGTCCATATCCCTCCAAACCCTTCCTATTCATATACCCATCCAAATGCCTCTTAAATGTTGCAATTGTACCAGCCTCCACCACTTCCACTGGCAACTCACTCCATATCCGTAACACCCTCTGTGTTAAAATGTTGCCCCTTATGTCTCCTTTATATAGTTCCCTGCCCACCCTACACTTTTGCCCTCTAGTACTGCAATTCCCCACTACAGGGAAAAGACTTTGCCTATTTACCCTATCCATGCCCTTCATAATTTTGTAATCCTCTATAAGATCACCCCTCAGCCTCCGACACTCCAGGGAAAACAGCCTCAGCCTATTCAGCCTCTCCCTGTACCTCAAAGCCTCCAAACCTGGCAACATTCTTGCAAATGTTTTCTGAACTCTTTCAAGTTTCACAACATCGTTCCGATAGAAAAAAATCCAGAATTGCACGCAATATTCCAACAGTAGCCTCATTAATGTCCTACACAGCCGCAACATAACCTCCCAAAAGCTGTACTCAATACTCTGATCAATAAAAGAAAGCATACGAAATGCCTTCTTCACTATCCTATCTACCTGCCGTGGGACATCTCTGAAGGAGATCCTCAGCGTTGCTTCCTGAGCCCAGACACCTCTCGATGGTCATTATAGAATTCTGACAGTGCATGGAAGGCGGCCGTTCAGCACATTGAGTCCACACTGAGCAGAAGTGAGTATACTAATTTAAGTTTCTACAATGTTCCGAGCAGTTTGTCGCCCCTCAGCTCCTGAAGCAGTCTGTGTCCATGTGCAACAAAACCTGGCCAACATTCACTATCATGTTGTTCACATTTGAGTAATACTCATGTAACAGCTCATCCAGACACCACATTTCCACCATAAACTGTGAAGCTCATTCAGGATCTTAATCTGGGTTCACAATAATATCGGTAATTCATTAATCCCAACAAAACTGTCGGACAAGGAGGGGGACCGCCCATTTAGACCCCCTGCTAATTACACAAGGAGGCACGGAATCTGGTCACTCCCACGCTTCACTTACATGGGCTAAGAAAGAAACCATTTCACACCTGGAATCACTTACACAGAAACAGGATGACGAATGCAGCTTGTCAAGTCACTCATTCACAAGCAGGAAGGTCTCAGAGATGCTCACACACAAATGCAGCAGAGGCTGCACAGGTAGATTGTTCCACATTGTTCCATATGGCTTCATTATTCAGAGTACATTTGCGTTACTTTAACACGGTTTTCTGGCAGTAGGAATGAAGCCTTTTTTTAAAAAAAAACGAGTCATGGGCTGCCTGGAAGAGTTGTGGATGAAAAATGAGAAACAATCTGGACAAATATTTGGAAGTTACGAATATTCAGGCGGACAGAGTTAGAGCTGTCAAATGAGAGGAGTTAGAGAGACATTTCGAGAACTGATTCAGACACAGTGACCAAACAGTCTCCTTCTGTAATTTAAAGTGCTGGACGCTATCTTGTGCAGATGCTAATAAAAGCCAGTATCCAAGTATTTCCCAATGTAAATGCGAGCAAACAGCTGAATATACTTGGCGCAGTAAAACCATGTAAAATGCAAGAATTACAGTTCAGGTTAATGATGAAGTCTAATTTCTACACAGATCATAAATATTTCAAAAGTTTTATCCCAATGACCAAAGCAAATATTTCAGTGTTTTAACAACACGCTTTTTAAATACGGAGTTTTCACGCACACTAAAAAAGTGTATCTTTTCCTACACTTACCGCATTTCACATTAAATAACACTCATTGAAATAGTCGCAAGTTTCCAACGTGAGTGTCCAAACTGGGTCAGGACTGGCACTCAAACATTCCTTCACTAGAAATCATTTGGAGTCCATCTTGGCCGGGCGGGGTGGATGGACATAGTGAGCAGGCTATTACTGTTTTCAGTGTAGATGCTAATGCTGTCCAAATTAGATAGCAGTGACAGCCCAGAAACTGTCTTCAGTCAGAGGGAGTAGATGTATGGAAATGGACTGCGGGAATCACACTGTACAGTTTACTTGTGTTAATGACATCTGGCCTGCCTCAGGGACTCCATCCATCTGTTGTCTCGACCAGAAACTCTATGAAGACGTTAACAGTTTGACAGTCTTCTGTAGCATCTTGCGTCCCACAGTAAATCCTCTGAAACCATATCCAATAAATGTCACTTTCACATTCTCCAGTATCAAAATAAAACGTGATATCTGTGTTCATGGCCAGAGATTAATAGATGGGTCATCCAACAGAGTGAGTCTGAAGAAAACAGCAGCAAATGCCAAGCGAAGAATCACTTTAAAACTGAACTTGGTGGATATTGCCTGGTATATGTCACCACACACGCATTGTACTGACACGCAACTGAATATTACAATGTGCACCACAACTGGAAGCCATGGCTGAACGCCCCTCCCCAACTTCCTGACCTCACAAACGCTACTCCCTCACACATTCACCAATTGATGCGAATCCACAAGCTGAGCGAAACAGTCTGTGATTTTCAAATCAATTTGTCCACATTATAATGTCCTTTCCAACTGATTGACTGACTGCTTTCCAATTCGAAACTAAGGTGCGGCCTTCCAAAACGAGTACAATTCCCAATATCCTCAGCATCATGGAATAGAAAACATGGGGAAGGCGCCAATGTATTCCTGATGAAGAGCTTATGGCTGAAACATGGACTCTCCTGCTCTTCGAATGCTGTCTGATCTGCTGTGCTTTTCCAGCGCCACACTTTTCGATTCTGACTCTGCAGCATCCGCAGTTCTCACTTTTTACATTACTGATGGCTGTCGTCTCTGCAACCTGAGGGAGGAAATAATCACCACAAACTCATGGCATGTGGAGGTGACTGCTCATTTCTAGGAATTTGCATTTGATAAGTACATTTTTGAAAAAAAAGATACTGAAATTCAAAAAATATTCAGTCCCAGAGTAAGCGTTTTGGTTCATGGTTTTGGCAGCCTGATAAAAAAAAAAGTGAATGAAGGTAGAACTCCGAGGAACAGATGATTCCAGGTGTTATATTCCAGGCTGGATGCGCTTAACGTAATGCTGGGCGGATTATCGGACAGGCAGTGGTGATAAGGGAACGAGGTGACATGCGCAGGTATGACACATTTGCCATCACAGAGACGTGGGTGAGGGAGGTCAGGATGGGCAAGTCAGTATTTTGTGGTACGTTAGCTATAGACAGGGCGGGAGAGGGTGTAAAAGAGGAGGTGGTGTTGCATTATGAGTTATGGAGTAAGTTAATGCAGTAAGGTGGGGCGATATCTTGGAAGGATCTTCAAATGAGGCAGTGTGATTCTGTTGAAGATCAAAACGATGACAGACGTACTTCTGGTGACATATTATGAACCCCCAGATAGAAGAAAATACAGGAATACATATATAATCAATTCACTGAGGTGTGTAGAAACAGTAATATCATTGCTATATTCAGGCATTTCAATTACCAACGTTTATTGGAACAGTGATGAATTTTGAGGAGGGGTCTGAAATTTATACCGAAGAGTTCCTTATATTAAACATGTAGACGACAGAACAATGGACAGTGGAATGATGGGGCCTCGTTATGGAGAAGGAAGCCAGTCAGGAGTTCTAGGCACGTGATGAGAGCATTATCGGACCAGTGACCTTGACTTAAACATTCTAAGTTTGTTCAGCCAAAATAAAAGTTTGAAAATTATAAGGTTTTGCATTGTGGAGACAGACTTTTTTAAAATCAAAATTAAGACAGGATCTGACCAAAATACTTTTACTTCTAGGTAAAGCTGCAGCAGATGGGCGTGGGGCGTTATCACATGATCAAAATGGAAGTGATGAGATTGTTGGCCAAACATGTTACACCGAAGATAAAATTTCGGAAACAAGTCCAGAGACACTTGAATGTCTACAAATATTCAGAACGGAATAAAAGGGGCAAGAGAAGCTTGCAGGTATAAATTGAGCAGGTCAGTGGAGGTGCTGGAAGAGTGCAGAAATTGCGGGGCTACACTGAAGAAAGTGAGAAGAAGACCAAACAGGGACGTGTTCAAACATTAACAGATTAGGATAACAGGAATACAAAGATATTCTATCGGTTTATTAAGGGCAAGAGGATAACTTTGGAAAGAATGGGGAGTATGAGAGACTAAGGAGGCAGCCTGTACACGGAGCCAGAGAATACGTTGAACACATACTTCATATCGGCCTTAAGTCTGGAGAAGCAGTTACTGGATTCAGGGAGCATGACCGTGTGAACCTTGAGCATAGTGATACAGAAGCTGAGGAAGAACTGGAATTTTGTGTGGGATAAAGAGTGGGCAATCGCCACGATCTGGATGAACTGTATGTTAGGCTGATGTTGGAGAAGACGGAAGAGATGACAGGCTCTGATTTTTTTTTTCCTTTTTGTTTTACCTCTGCCCACAGAGAGGTGTGCAAGGACAGGGCAACATCTAATATAGGTTCACCTTTCACACAGAGTTCCAAAAAAGACCACATAGGATTAAAGACCACCAAGTCTCACATTAGTGGGAGGGAAACATTGCAGAAAGTTCTGAAGACTGTTACGGCTGTATCATTACACATCTTCAACTTTGAGCGAGCCAGATTATTAAACAAGAGCAATGGGGGGAAATGCAGGAAATTGGAATGGTAGATTATCAGATAAAAAATAACCGAATTGAAAGGAAAAGCAGACTCAATGAGCTGATGGGCATATTTTTGCTCCTACGTCTTTGTCTTATGCTAATTTCATGCAATAACCCCGAATACACTGGGACATCAAACTCTCCCTTTGGACTGAGACACAGTTTGGAATGATCGACGAAATCAAGAAAGTAATAAATGCAGAACGAATGGACAGAAAGCACCGCCATAGTCGTACCAGACCAGAGGGGTTACACTCATTAGAGAGAAGCAACTTTTTTTGCGATTCAACCTAAGGGCCACCAGACGCCAGGCAAGGGGAAAGGACGAGAAGGAAAGTCCTTCATGTTAACCTCAGCCAGGTGATTGGAATTAGAACTCACACTATTGGCATCACACTATTCTGTAAAACAATGATCCAACCAACTGAGCTAAACTGATTCCCATACATTCTCTGGGAACGATGTTGTTAAACTGGAAAGAGTGCAGAAGAAATTTACAAGAATGTTGCCTGCACTCAAATGTCTGAGTTATCGGGAGAGGTTGGACAAGCGATAGCATATTTTTTTTTAGAATTTAGGAGACTGGTCGGGGTGGGGGAGAGTCTTATAGAAGTGTACAAGATCAGGGGAGGCATGAATAGGGTGAAATCACTCAGTCCTTTTTCCACAGTTTGGTAAGCGAGGACAAGAGGGCATCTGTTTCAGATCAGAGGGGACAGACTAAAAGGGAAAAAGAGAGTAATTTCCTCTTTATTCACAGATGGTGTTACGCATGTGTAATGTTCTGCCAGCAGAAGAGAATCATGTTATTACTGATGCCATTACCAAAGTGTGCTCGGAGCTCTGGCTGCTCCCCATCCTCCCCTGAAGACACGATCTGAGTCATCCGTGGCCCTGGCACCCGGGAGGAAACATATCCTCCTAGTGTCTCGCTTGTTACAACAGAATCTCCTGTCTGTTCCTCTTACCATTGAGAGTCCTACCACTATCGTTCTTCTATTCTGCCCCATTCTCTGTTGAGCTGCAGAGCTAGGCCCACTGTCAACGAACTGGCCACTGTGGCTTTCCCCAGTCGTTTATCCAGCCTAACAGTGCCGAAAGTATACTTATTATGAACGGAACGGCCAAGGTGATCCCTGCACGGTCTGTCTTTCCCTTTCCCTCCCATGACGTCACCCACTTGCATTTATCCTGTTCTGTAAGAGTGATTGTCACCCGATAACCACTGTCTATCAGCCCCTCAGCTTCCCGAATGATGTGATCTTCATCCAGCTCCAGTTCCCAAACGCAGTCTGTGAGCAGCTGGAGTTGAGTGCATTTCTCCCAGGTGAAGTCCACAGGGACACTGGTGGTGAACCTTACTATCCGCATCCTGCAAGAGCAGCATGGAACTGCCCGAGTCTCCATCCGCTCTGCCCTAAATTGCCAAAGGAAACGTTAGAAAATCCTTATCTCATGAACCACCACACCTTTCTTCGTGTTCGAGGAGGAAAATGATGGGTGGGAGACATTACACGTGTCTTGTTTTGGATTTTTCATCTTCATTAATATACGAGATAACTTTCCCAGCAGTCCATGTGACTGTGTCCGTTCCTGTTCAGCGTTCGCCCTGCTGACTCACCAGGTCAGTAGAACATAGAACATAGAACAATACAGCACAGAACAGGCCATTCGGCCCACGATGTGGTGCCGAACATTTGTCCTAGCTTAAGCACCCATCCATGTACCTATCCAATTGCTGCTTAAAGGTCACCAAAGATTCTGACTCTACCACTCCCACAGGCAGCGCATTCAATGCCCCCACCACTCTCTGGGTAAAGAACCCAATCCCTGACATCTCCCCTAACCGTTCCACCCTTCACCTTAAATTTATGTCCCCTCTGTTGTACCCGGAGAATACGTTTCTGACTGACTACTCTATCTATTCCTCTGATCATCTTATAAACCTCTATTAAGTCACCCCTCATCCTTCACCGTTCGAATGAGAAAAGGCCTAGCACTCTCAACCTATCCTCGTACGACCTATTCTCCATTCCAGGCAACATTCTGGTAAATCTTCTCTGCACCCTCTCCAAAGCTTCCACATCTTTCCTAAAGTGAGGTGACCAGAACTGCACACAGTACTCCAAATGTGGCCTAACCAAAGTCCTGTACAGTTGCAACATCACTTCACGACTCTTGAATTCAATCCCTCTGCTAATGAACGCTAATACACCATAGGCCTTCTTACAAGCTCTATCCACCTGAGTGGCAACTTTCAAAGACCTATGAACATAGATCCCATGATCCCTCTGTTCCTCCACCTCACGAAGAACCCTACCATTAACCCTGTATTCCACATTCTTATTTGTCTTTCCAAAATGGACAACCTCACACTTGGCAGGGTTGAACTCCATCTGCCACTCCTCAGCCCAGCTCTGCATCATATCCAAGTTCCTTTGCAGCCGACAAGAGCCCTCCTCACTATCCACGACTCCAACAATCTTCGTATCATCTGCAAATTTATTGACCCACCCTTCGACTCCCTCATCCAAATCATTAATAAAAATTACGAACAGCAGAGGACCCAGAACTGATCCCTGCGGAACCTTACTTGTAACTGGGCTCCAGGCTGAATATTTACCATCTACCACCACTCTCTGACTTCGACTGGTTAGCCAGTTTTGTATCCAATTGGCCAAATTTCCCTCTATCCCATGCCTCCTGACTTTCCTCATAAGCCTACCATAGGGAACCTTATCAAATGCCTTACTAAAATCCATGTATACTACATCCACTGCTCTACCCTCATCCACATGCTTGGTCACCTCCTCAAAGAATTCAATCAGACTTGTAAGGCAAGACCTACCCTTCACAAATCCGTACTGGCTGTCCCTAATCAAGCAGTGCCTTTCCAGATACTCATAAATCCTATCCCTCAGTACCCTTTCCATTACTTTGCCTACCACCGAAGTAAGACTAACTGGCCTGTAATTCCCGGGGTTATCCCTATTCCCTTTTTTGAACAGGGGCACAACATTCGCCACTCTCCAGTCCCCTGGTACCACCCCCGTTGACAGTGAAGATGAAAAGATCATTGCCAACGGTACTGTAATTTCCTTTCTTGCTTCCCACATAATCCTAAGATATATCTCATCAGGCCCGGAGGACTTGTCTATCCTCAATTTGTTCAAAATGTCCAACACATCTTCCTTCCTAACATGTATCTCCTTTAGCTTACCAGTCCGTTTCACACTCTCCTCTTCAACAATACGGTTCCTCTCATTCGTAAAAACTGAAGAAAAGTACTCATTCAAGACCTCTTCTATCTCTTCCGACTCAATACACAGTTTCCCACTACTTACCTTGATTGGACCTACCCTCGTTCTCGTCATTCTCATGTTTCTCACATACGCATAAAATGCCTTTGCGTTATCCTTGATCCTATCCGCCAGAGATTTTTCACGCACTCTTTTGGCTCTCCTAATCCATTTCTTCACGTCCCTTCTGGCTATCCTGTATCCCTCCAACGCTCTGTCTGAACCTTGTTTCCTCAACCTCATGTAAGCCTCCTTCTTCCTCTTTACAAGACATTCAACCTCCCTCGTCAACCAAGATTCCCTCACACACCCACTCAAATATCAATCACTTACCTTCCCGACCAGCTCTGCGCTCCAACATCACTTCCGCCCAGCTCGCACCGCTCTCTGCTGAGAAAAGACCGTTGGCGTCGAGGTAAGTTCGTTATATATCACTTACCTTCCCGACCAGCTCTGCGCTCCAACCTCACTTCCGCCCAGCTCGCGCCGTTCTCTGCTGAGAAAAGGATATTATATTCTAATTTATCTTGAGGCTGCTCCGCGGCTCACGCTGCCCCACTCTCGCTGGTGAAGTAGTGTCTGCTGAGTCACCAGATAATTTTTTTGGGGTAGTGGCATATACATGCTGGAGGGGGTCTCAGCAATAGAGAAGAGTGCAGGTGCTGGTAGACAATACAAGGATATCGAATATTGCAGGTGCTGGAGGAGAATACATGAATAGGAGTCATACAGATGCTGGAGGAAGCAACTGTGATAGGGATGGAAATATGCTGGAGGCGATGATTGATGTAGTGAGCAGTGTCAAAACTGGAGAAGTATAAATAAATAGGAAGTTGTGCAGCGACTGCAGAACAAAAATATGGGACGGTATAGAGCTGGAAGACATTACAGAGTTAGGAATGAAAATATTTACCGAGATCAGGAGGGATGTCGTAGCTTGAGAGGTTTATAACGATCGGGAGGGGTGTAGGTATTAGATCTGCTTACAGAGATATGAAGAATTAAAGCGCTGGCAGAGGCTAAAACAAAATGCATGAGTGAAGATGCTGGAGAAATCTACAGAGGTAGGAGGGTCGTATGTGCGAGAAGGGATTACAGTGATAAGGAGGAGTCTACTAAGTAGCTGGTGGAAGTTACAGAGATAAGGAAGGGAGTTGGTGCTTGTGGGTTGTGCGAGATAGGGAATTATGTAATTGCTGGTGCAGGTTCTTAAATAGGAACGGCTCTCATTATTGATGAGGGTTGCAAAGATAAAGAGGAGTAAAGGGGCTAGAGGATGCTTCAGCGACAGGATTATACCTCCAGAGAAGTGTACACAGAATGGGAGTGTGATTCCTCCATACAGAGATAAGGAGGAACGTAGGAGCTAGAGGAGATTACGGAGTTATTGAGCGAGACATTCCGCACGAGGGTCTAGCGATAGGGAGGAATACAATAGCAGGTAGAGGTTCCAGTGAGAAGGAATGTTTTCGGGTCACCAGCCAGTTCCAGAGATAGAGAGGGATGCCAGTTTTGGACGAGTTTACAGAAACAGGAAGAAGTGTAGAAATTGAGACTTGTGTGGAGGCTGCATGAGCTTATATGAACATAGAGGTACGTACCTGCTTGATGAGATTGCACAGAGGACAATGTTTGCCGGGGGCTGCAGAAGAATACAGAGATCAGAAGTTATGTATGGCATCGTGGCTGTTATGGAGATCGGTAGTAGTATAGGAGCTGAAGGTCACGGAGAGCGTGTGGGATATATATGCTGTTGGTGGTTACAGTGAAAGGAAGAGCTGTAATAGGTGATGGAGGTTACAGTGTTAAGGAGTAGGATAGGGCTTCAGAGTGTCACAGAAATAGAGAACTGTGCCTGGTATGGAGGATGCTACAAAATTTGGTGAAGGCTATCGGAGCAGGAAGCGTTTCAGGAATAGTATAGATTGCAGATGCTGGAGGGTATTACAGAGATGACGAAGGGAGCAGTGTCTGGAGGTGGCTACTGAGATATGAAAGTGTGTCGATTATGGAGGAGAAGACAGATCTGGAAGGAAGTATTTTCCGCACGATATTACAGTGACTGGGATGAAAGTGAGTTTCGGGAAAGTTCACAGCAGAGACGAAGGCTGGAATAGCTCTGAAGTTTGCAGAGATAAGGAGGGTGTAGTAGCTTGAGAGGTTACAGAGGTCGGGAGCGTTAAAGGGTGAGGAGGGAATTACAGAGATAGGGATGGGAGTTGTCGCTGGAGGAGGTTAAAAGAATAGGGTTGTGTGTAATAGCTGGTGCAGGTTACATTGATAGGGAGGGGTGTAGTCGATGGAGGAGACGACAGAGATAGCGAGAAGTGCAGTATCTGGTGCAGGATACAAAGATAGGGAACAGTGTAGCAGCTGGAGGAGCCTACAGAAATAGGAAGGGGTGACTTAGCTGGAAGTGGTTACAGAGACAGCGAGGGGTAGAGCAGCTGAAGGAGGTTTGAGATGGAGAGAAGTGTAGCGGCTGGAGAATGTTATGGAGACAGAGCAGGGTGAAGGGGCTGGAGGAGGCAGCAAAGATCGAGAGAAGTGAAGAAGCTGGAGGAGGTTTCAGAGAAAGGTGAGTGTAGATACTGGAGCAAATTACATTCGTCGGTATTTTGATGAAGTTTTTGGAAATGTGGAGCGTCACTTAGATATAGATGGACGTAGCGGCTTGAGATAATGACATGGAAAGATATAGATGGACAGGTGGACAGCTTCAAAACGGAATTGTATGGTGACATAGTGAAGAAAAAAATGTCCATTTCTCTGTAATACGGACTTCGACATTTTTTTTCTGCAGTCCTGCATTGGCAGGAACAGAAAACGTGACACTGTGTAGTGTTCAATTGCAAGAGCCATAGTGTCAGTGTCATACAGCACAGCAGACGCCCTTCGATTGACAGTAACAATTTTTTTAAACAGCTCCGTGGGTCCTGCCATCTGCTCCTCCCTAACATCTGGGAGCTGTGGTCAGTGTTGGCAGTTATACAGCCTACTCAAGCAACAATGTGACACAATGAATCCTCGTCGTGTCAGATGAAACAATGATAAAGAAACCGCTTGCTGTCTCCGCCCCTTCAGACCCATGGCGTCAGATCAAACACTGATACGGGAGCCTCCTGCTGTTCCCCTCCCTCTTCCTCATGTTGTCACATGAATCACTAACATAGAAACCTCGTGCAGACTCCCCTCCCTCAACCTCATTGCATCAGATCAAACACCGACACGGAAACATCCTGCGAACTCCTCTTACTCAGCCTCATGATGTCAGATGAAATATTGATACGGACCCCTCCTGCTGACTCCGCCCCCCCCTCCCCCCTCAGCTGATAGATCACTGACCCTCCGCATTGAACAAAGCTTGGAGGGAGTAATGAGAGGCAAAACTGGAGAATTTCTATTGGATGCATCAATTCAAAACGACCAGTAAAAAGGGGTCAGCAGCAGCATTGCCGATCGAGATGGTCGGCTACATAAGGACATAGCTCCGAGACTGGATCTGCAGCAGGTGGGAAGGGAACAACTAAAAGAGAAACATTACTGATCTCATCTTCACACATCTACCGGCTGCAGACACATTGATCTGTGACTATATTGTCAACAGTGAATAACGCATACAGTATTTTTCGAGACAAATGTCCACTTTTCCTTTGTCAGTACCCTCTATATTTGTGTGTGTGTGTGTGTGTGTGTGTGTGTAGACCGAATTGGAAGAAATACAAAGAATTGTTGCAGTTACAGAATGTAATGATATTCTGATAAGGCTGTGAATTTATACGGTATTTTCCAAGTGGTCAGACGTCGAAATGCAGTGAATATCTTTCCAGTTCTTGAACTGCTGAAATGAACAAGGTGATGTTCATGGAATGTTTGAAAATAACCATAGAGATGTACAGCACTGAAACAGATGTCCAACACGTCCATGCTGACCAATTATCGTAAATTAACCTCGTGCCATTTGCCAATATTTGGCCTATGTCTTCTGAAACGCTCTTATCCACACATCAATCCAGATGTCTTTTAAACGTTGTTATGGTACCAGCCTCCACTACTCCCTCTGACAGCTCATGCCGGAGACAAACCACCCACTACATGATTAAATTCAGAATTTTTCAAGTCTCTGTTGCATCGATATTGATCAATAAGCAATAATCATTGGGGACAAGCTAGAAGTTGCTGCAAACGTTCAGCAAACTCAGCAACTCGTGTTGCAATAGCACAATAAATAATTCTTCAGAAGATGTGTCACTGATACCTGGGTCAAGGATGTCTCTGATAGTGCTGAGGGCATTTTTAAGGGGGAGTATGAACAGCCAGCGGTTGTGCTATACATTGGTATAAACGACGTAGGCAGGAACAGTGACAAGGTCCTACAAGGCAATTTCAGGGAGCTGGCTGGAAATTGAAAAGCAGGAAATCCAAGGTTGTAATCTTGCGATTTTTCTCTGTGCTACATTGAAGTGAGATAAGGAATATCAAAATATGCTGTTGCTAAAGAACTGATGTGTGGCGTGGGGTTCAGATTTTTGGATCATTGCAATCTCTGCCAGGGCAGCTGGGACCTGTACTAAACGAAGAGGTTTTCATCTTCACTGGAGGGGTATCAGTATCCTGGTGGAGAGGTTTATTTGTCCAAGTCTGGAGAACTTAATCAAATAAAAGATGAGGCTGTGAAACAAAGCAGCAGTTCAGAAATTAAAGGTTAATGCGATCAACAGGCTTAGTGTTTTCTGCTCCAGGAAGAATAAGATGTGAAAATATTGAGGTGCTCACAGTATGAAAAGAATTGCAGGGCATAAAAAGAAGAATATTCTGAAAAAAGTAATTAGAAATCGTAATTTCAAGATTTTCACTGAAAAAGCTAAAAGTGAGATGAGGAGAAACTTCTTTATTCAGGGCGTTGTCAGAATTTGGACTGCCCTGCCTGGGAGAGTGAGGAATGTGTGATCAAAAGAGAACTGAATGCTGTCTGACCCGCTGTCTTCTTCAGCACTGGTGGCTTTCAGTACAGACTCCATCATCTGCAGTATTTTTTCCCGAATGTTTGAAGTGATATCACAGTAAATTATCTTGCCATCAAAGGAGAACTTGACAGAGCGTGGCACCAAAGATCCTGAACAAAGCTGTGATCAATTGGATTTGGAGACAATCCTGAGTTTGGTAATATCCTCGGTTGAGCAATGGGAAAACTAGTCCCTGCATGTTGTATTCCAAGTCACTTGCCATCCTGACGAGAGACTAATTCTTTGTTTGTTAAAACTGTTGGAAACCACTCCAAATCAGCTTTGTGAATGCCTGCGCCACTGGGAGACAAATGGTTAAAGAAGGAGCTCTCCGCAACCTTCTCCAGAACTGTTGGGGATGACAAATAAATCCTACCCAGGCCAGTTCTGACAAAAACCCCGTAAACCTCCTGCTACAATTAACAATAGATTGATGTTTTTGCAGTTTGCTGTAATGTATCAGAAAGGTAAGACTTTGCTGGATACTTATGAGCCCTGCGACATCAGGAACATAACATGAGGTAAAGATTCCCATCAGTTTCAATCTAACAGACGATTGATCATGCGATGTCAGTGCCACTGCGTGCAACATTTTCGTGGCGAGTTATCACAACGCAACACATCATTGATATTTAGGGACGTGTCAAATGCAGGTTGTTTGTAATTTCTCATTTATTATCTACAACCAAATACGTGAGAGTGAAATAAAAGGTCAGCTTCAGTATTCCAGTTCAGATCAGACAAATTGCACAAGTTCAATAGATTAAAAAAAGGAAGGGCTGCAGAAACATACCAGATCTGGCAAGAATCAGAGCAGAGGGAAACAGCAATTGTTTTAGACCAATTTGGCTTTTTTTTTTCAGAACAGG